>NC_143031.1:7742500-7757500 GCF_057628025.1 Oncorhynchus mykiss
GTGAATGAGAGGATGAGAGGATGACAGGATGACAGGATGAGAGGATGAGCAGATGAGAGAATGACAGGATGAGAGGTTAACAGGATGAGAGGATGAGAGGATGAGAGAATGAGAGAATGAGAGGATGAGTGAATAACAGGATGAGAGAATGAGAGGATGACAGGATGAGATGATAAGAGGATGATAGAATGAGAGGATATGTGTGTGTATGTGTGTGTATGTGCGTGTGTGTGAATATGTGTGTGTGTCTATGTGTGTGTGTGTGTGGGTGTTTGTGTGTATATGTGTGTATGTGTGTGTGTGTGTTTGTGTCTGTGTGTGTGTGTGTGTGTGTGTGTGTGTGTGTGTGTGTGTGTGTGTGTGTGTGTGTGTGTGTGTGTTTGTGTCTGTGTGTCTGTGTGTGTGTGTGTGTGTGTGTTTGTGTCTGTGTGTCTGTGTGTGTGTGTGTTTGTGTCTGTGTGTCTGTGTGTGTGTGTGTGTGTGTGTGTGTGTGTGTGTGTGTGTGTGTGTGTGTGTGTGTGTGTGTGTGTGTGTGTGTGTGTGTGTGTGTGTGTGTGTGTGTGTGTACAGTAGACCTTAATCTCTGACAGCACGGGCTACATGTTTCTGAACAGCTTGTAGTTAAGCCCATTTGTTGTGTAGGAGGGGGAAGGGAGGTGGGGGGAGAGGACGTTGTGTGTGTGGGTGTGTGCGTGCGTGCGTGCGTGCGTGCGTGCGTGTGTGTGTGTGTGTGTGTGTGGCCGTTCCATACCTATAGCCGTCTTTATCTCCGTGCCATTCGCCGTCCTCATGGTAACCTTCAGCTGGGTCTGTCTGCACCTCACCATGGACCTTGACCCTGCAGGAAACACACAGTTCAGAGGTCAGGGGTCAGAGGTCAGAGGAAGCAACCCAAGGGAGACCAGGGACATGTTAAATCAGGGACATGTTACATCAGGGACATGTTAGAGCTCTTTGGTCTTGGCCATAGTGGAGTTTGGAGTGTGACTGTTTGAGGTTGTGCACAGGTGTCTTTTATACTGATAACAAGTTCAAACAGGTGCCATTATTACAGGTAACGAGTGGAGGACAGAGGAGGCTCTTAAAGAAGAAGTTACAGGTCTGTGAGAGCCAGAAATCTTGCTTGTTTTTTAAAGGTGACCAAATACTTATTTTCCACCATAATTTGCAAATAAATTCATAAAAAATCCTACAATGTGATTTTCTGGATTTTTTTTCTCATTTTGTCTGTCATAGTTGAAGTGTACCTATGATGAAAATTACAGGCCTCTCTCATCTTTTTAAGTGGGAGAACTTGCACAATTGGTGGCTGACTAAATACTTTTTTTGCCCCACTGTATATCCCCCACTAGAATCCCCATACTTTAATGAAGACAGCTTCTCCATCCTGGAGGGGGAAATCAATCATTTCCAGGTCCAGGGATATGTACTAGTCTGTGGTGACCTAAATGCCAGAACCGGACAAGAACCTGACACCCTCAGCACACAGGGGGACAAACACCTGCCTGCAGGTGTCAGCATTCCCTCCCCCATATGCCCCCCTAGGCACAACTATGAAAACATAACCAACAAAAATGGGTCACAACTCCTGCAGCTCTGTCGCACGCTGGGTATGTGTCAATGGTAGAGTCACCAATAGCTCATCTCTTGGCAGTAGTACTGTAGACTACTTTATCACTGACCTCAACCCAGAGTCTCTCAGAGCATTCACAGTCAGCCCACTGACACCCCTATCAGACCACAGCAAAATCACAGTCTACTTGAAAAGAGCAATACTCAATCATGAGGCAACAAAGCCAAAGGAACTGAGTAACATTAAAACTTCGGGATAGGGGGCAGCATTTTCGCTTTTGGATAAATAGCGTGCCCAAATTCAACTTCCTGCTACTCATCACCAGAATATAAGATATGCATATTATTAGTAGATTTGGATAGAAAACACTCTGAAGTTTCTAAAACTGTTTGAATCATGTCTGTGAGTATAACAGAACTTATTTAGCAATACCCCGAGGACAAACTATTCAGATTTCTTTTTTTTTTTAGGTAACTGTCTATTCAATGAGGTTTCATTGGGAACCCAGATTTCTAAGGGACTTGTTTGCAGTTCCTACCGCTTCCACTGGATGTCACCAGTCTTTAGAAATTGGTTGAGGTTATTCCTTTGTGTAATGAAGAAGTACGGCCATCTTGAAGAAGTGCCACGTTATGTGTACTGTATGATAGTTGCGCAAGACTATGCTCGAGTTTGTTGTCTTCCTGTATTGAAAACAGATATTCCCGTCTTCAATTTGATCGATTGTTAACGTTTAAAAATACCTAAAGTTGTATTACAAAAGTAGTTTGAAATGTTTTGGCAAAGTTTACAGGTAACGTTTGAGATATTTTGTAGTGACGTTGCGCAAATTGGAAGCTGTATTATTCTGGATCAAACGCGCTAAATAAATTGACATTTTGGAAATATATCAATGGAATTAATCAAACAAAAGGACCTTTTGTGATGTTTATGGGACATATTGGAGTGCCAACAAAAGAAGCTCATCAAAGGTAAGGCATGATTTATATTTTATTTCTGCGTTTTGTGTTGCGCATGCAGGGTTGAGATATGCTACCCTCTTTGTTTACTGTTGTGCTATCATCAGATAATAGCATCTTATGCTTTCGCCGAAAAGCCTTTTTGAAATCTGACATGTTGGCTGGATTCACAACGAGTGTAGCTTTAATTTGGTGTCTTACATGTGTGATTTAATGAAAGTTTGATTTTTATAGTATTTTTTTGATTTTGGAGCTCTGCATTTTCCCTGGCTATTGGCCAAGTGGGACGCGACTGTCCCGCCTATCCCAGAGAGGTGCTATAGATGGAAGGAATGCAGTTTGGAATCCTACCATAAAACAATTAGGCAACAACAAATTCAATCCCTTTTAGACAATTTCCTGGTTAAAATGTTCCACTGTTATAGTGAAGGTGTAAACTTGGCAGTAGAAAATCTTAACAGTATATTTGACCACTGAGCTTCCCTATCAAATCTAAAAATCTCAAATAGAAAACCGAAGAAAATGAACAATGACAAATGGTTTGATGAAGAATGCAAAAATCTAAGAAAGAAATTGAGAAAGCTGTCCAACCAAAAACATAGAGACCCAGAAAACCTGAGCCTACGCCTTCACTATGATGAATCACTAAAACAATACAGAAATACACTACGGAAAAAGAAGGAACAGCATGTCAGAAATCAGCTCAATGTCATTGAAGAATCCATAGACTCCAACCACTTCTGGGAAAATTGGAAAACACTAAACAAACAACAACACAAAGAGTTATCTATCCAAAATGGAGATGTATGGGTAAACCACTTCTACAAAAAAATTGTTTACCCCTATAACAAAGAATAAAGAGCAAAAACATATAGAGGATCAAATACAAATCTTAGAATCAACAATTAAAAACTACCAGAAGCCACTGGATTCTCCAATTACCTTGAATGAGCTACAGGACAAAATAAAAACCCAAAAAGGCCTGTGGTGATGATGGTGTCCTCAATGAAATGATCAAATATACAGACAACAAATTCCAATTGGCTATACTAAAACTCTTTAACATCATCCTTAGCTCTGGCATCTTCCCCAATATTTGGAACCAAGGACTAATCACCCCAATCCACAAAAGTGGAGACAAACTTTACCCCAATAACTACCGTGGGATATGTGTGAACAGAAACCTTGGGAAAATCCTCTGCATTATCATTAACAGCAGACACGTACATTTCCTCAATGAAAACAATGTACTTAGCAAATGTCAAATTGGCTTTTTACTAAATTACCATACAACAGACCATGTATTCACCCTGCATACCCTAATTGACAACCAAACAAACCAAAACAAAGGCAATGTCTTCTCATGCATTGTTGATTTCAAAAAAGCCTTCGACTCAATTTGGCATGAGGGTCTGCTATACAAACTGATGGAAAGTGGTGTTGGGGGTAAAACATGCGACATTATAAAATCCATGTACACAAACAACAAGTGTGCGGTTAAAATTGGCAAAAACCACACACATTTCTTCACACAGGGTTGTGGGGTTAGACAGGGATGCAGCTTAAGCCCCACCCTCTTCAACATAGATATCAACTAATTGGCGCGGGCACTAGAAAAGTCTGCAACACCCGGCATCACCCTACTACCTACTACTACCAACACCCGACACACCAGTCTACCTACCTACGTCATTTCCGGTCACGGTCATTTCCGGTCACGACTTGCAGACTTGTTTTTGAGTTGCTGTGCGTTTTGTTGCCAACCTGTTTTGCTACCTGACAAATTTACGGTTTTTACTTTTTAATTACCGTTTATATTTTTGTTTTTTCCTACTCAACTTTTTCACTCCGGACGCTTTATCTGGACACGGTTCGTCAGGACCTCCAACAGCCGAAGCTAAGTAGTAACATTAACATGATGCCTTCTAATTGCAGTCGCTGTACTCGCCTTACGGCGAGGATAGCTGTGCTACAAGCCCAGCTTCAGACGCAATCGCTAGGCAAGGGTAATTTCAGTGTAGGAAAGGATGCGACCGCGTCTGTGCCACCAGTAACTACAGATAGTAGTATAAATCCCCTGGCACAGTCCCCGCAGCCGGACATCTTTCTCACGGTTTCTGGAAGGAAATGCTGTAGGAACGCTCAACCGGTGTCGCTCATTCAGCCGACAGAAACTTTCAACCGGTTTTCCCCATTAAGCAGCGGGTCGGAGTCAGAGGCCGAGTCTTCTCTGGTCTCTACTCCTCCCGTTACGGGGTCTGAGACGCCGAAGCTTCCCACCATTAGCTCTGACAAATTGAAAACTCTAGTCATTGGCGACTCCATTACCCGCAGTATTAGACTTGAGAATCATCCAGCGATCATACACTGTTTACCGGGGGCAGGGCTACCGACGTTAAGGCTAATCTGAAGATGGTGCTGGCTAAAGCTAAAACTGGCGAGTGTAGAGAGTATAGAGATATTGTTATCCACGTCGGCACCAACGATGTTAGGATGAAACAGTCAGAGATCACCAAGCGCAACATAGCTTCTGCGTGTAAATCAGCTAGAAAGATGTGTCGGCATCGAGTAATTGTCTCTGGCCCCCTCCCAGTTAGGGGGAGTGATGAGCTCTACAGCAGAGTCTCACAACTCAATCGCTGGTTGAAAACTGTTTTCTGCCCCTCCCAAAAGATAGAATTTGTAGATAATTGGCCCTCTTTCTGGGACTCACCCACAAACAGGACCAAGCCTGACCTGCTGAGGAGTGACGGACTCCATCCTAGCTGGAGGGGTGCTCTCATTTTATCTACCAACATAGATAGGGCTCTAACTCCTCTAGCTCCACAATGAAATAGGGTGCAGGCCAGGCAGCAGGCTGTTAGCCAGCCTGCCAGCATAGTGGAGTCTGCCACTAGCACAGTCAGTGTAGTCAGCTCAGCTATCACCATTGAGACCGTGTCTGTGCCTCGACCTGGGTTGGGCAAAACTAAACATGGCGGTGTTCGCCTTAGCAATCTCACTAGGATAAAGACCACCTCCATTCCTGTCATTATTGAAAGAGATCATGATACCTCACATCTCAAAATAGGGCTACTTAATGTTAGATCCCTTACTTCAAAGGCAATTATAGTCAATGAACTAATCACTGATCATAATCTTGATGTGATTGGCCTGACTGAAACATGGCTTAAGCCTGATGAATTTACTGTGTTAAATGAGGCCTCACCTCCTGGCTACACTAGTGACCATATCCCCCGTGCATCCCGCAAAGGCGGAGGTGTTGCTAACATTTACGATAGCAAATTTCAATTTACAAAAAAAAAAAATGACGTTTTCGTCTTTTGAGCTTCTAGTCATGAAATCTATGCAGCCTACTCAATCACTTTTTATAGCTACTGTTTACAGGCCTCCTGGGCCATATACAGCGTTCCTCACTGAGTTCCCTGAATTCCTATCGGACCTTGTAGTCATAGCGGATAATATTCTAATCTTTGGTGACTTTAATATTCACATGGAAAAGTCCACAGACCCACTCCAAAAGGCTTTCGGAGCCATCATCGACTCAGTGGGTTTTGTCCAACATGTCTCTGGACCCACTCACTGTCACAGTCATACGCTGGACCTAGTTTTGTCCCATGGAATAAATGTTGTGGATCTTAATGTTTTTCCTCATAATCCTGGACTATCGGACCACCATTTTATTACGTTTGCAATTGCAACAAATAATCTGCTCAGACCCCAACCAAGGATCATCAAAAGTCGTGCTATAAATTCACAGACAACACAAAGATTCCTTGATGTCCTTCCAGATTCCCTCTGTCTACCCAAGGACGCCAGAGGACAAAAATCAGTTAACCACTTAACTGAGGAACTCAACTTAACCTTGCGCAATACCCTAGATGCAGTTGCACCCCTAAAAACTAAAAACATTTCTCATAAGAAACTAGCTCCCTGGTACACAGAAAATACCCGAGCTCTGAAGCAAGCTTCCAGAAAATTGGAACGGAAATGGCGCCACACCAAACTGGAAGTCTTCCGACTAGCTTGGAAAGACAGTACTGTGCAGTACCGAAGAGCCCTTACTGCTGCTCGATCATCCTATTTTTCTAACTTAATTGAGGAAAATAAGAACAATCCGAAATTCCTTTTTGATACTGTCGCAAAGCTAACTAAAAAGCAGCATTCCCCAAGAGAGGATGACTTTCACTTTAGCAGTGATAAATTCATGAACTTCTTTGAGGAAAAGATTATGATTATTAGAAAGCAAATTACGGACTCCTCCTTAACCTGTTAGATCTCTAGGGGCGCTATTTCATTTTTGGATAAAAAACGTTCCCGTTTTAAGTGCGATATTTTGTCACGAAAAGATGCTCGACTATGCATATTCTTGACAGTTTTGGAAAGAAAACACTCTGAAGTTTCAGAATCTGCAAAGATTTTGTCTGTAAGTGCCCCAGAACTCATTCTACAGGCGAAACCAAGATGATGCATCAACCAGGAATTAGCAGAATTTCTGAAGCTCTGTTTTCCATTGTCTCCTTATATGGCTGTGATTGCGCAAGGAATGAGCCTACACTTTCTGTCGTTCGCCCAAGGTCTTAGCAGCATTGTGACGTATTTGTAGGCATATCATTGGAAGATTGACCATAAGAGACTACATTTTCCAAGTGTCCGCCTGGTGTCCTGCGTGGAATTCGGTGCGCAATTGCCAGCTGCTTGTACTTTACCATTTGATTCAGGGGAGAAAGCATGTGTCCAAGAACGATGTATCAATGAAGAGATATGTGAAAAACACCTTGATGATTGATTCTAAACAACGTTTGCCATGTTTTCAGTCGATATTATGGAGTTAATTTGGAAAAAAGTTTGCGTTTTGAGGACTGAATTTTCGGTTTTTTTTTGGTAGCCAAATGTGATGTATAAAACGGAGCTATTTCTAATACACAAAGAATCTTTTTGGAAAAACTGAGCATCTGCTATCCAACTGAGAGTATCCTCATTGAAAACATCAGAAGTTCTTCAAAGGTAAATTATTTTATTTGAAGGCTTTTATGTTTTTGTTGAAATGTTGCGTGCTGGATGCTAACGCTAATGCTAACGCTAAATCCTTTGTTTGCTAGCTACTGTTACACAAATTATTGTTTTCCTATGGTTGAGAAGCATATTTTGAAAATCTGAGATGACAGTGTTGTTTACAAAAGGCTAAGCTTGCGAGATGGCATATTTATTTCATTTCATTTGCGATTTTCATGAATAGTTAACGTTGCGTTATGGTAATGAGCTTGAGGCTGTAGTCACGATACCGGATCCGGGTTTGGGAGATCAGAGAGGTTAAATCTGCGTATTCCTTCAAAGCTCAGTTGTCCTGAGTCTGCACAACTCTGCCAGGACCTAGGATCAAGAGAGACGCTCAAGTGTTTTAGTACTATATCTCTTGACACACTGATGAAAATAATCATGGCCTCTAAACCTTCAAGCTGCATACTGGACCCTATTCCAACTAAACCACTGAAAGAGCTGCTTCCTGTGCTTGGCCCTCCTATGTTGAACATAATAAACGGCTCTCTATCCACCGGATGTGTACCAAACTCACTAAAAGTGGCAGTAATAAAGCCTCTCTTGAAAAAGCCAAACCTTGACCCAGAAAATATAAAAAACTATCGGCCTATATCGAATCTTCCATTCCTCTCAAAAATTTTAGAAAAGGCTGTTGCGCAACAACTCACTGCCTTCCTGAAGACAAACAATGTATACGAAATGCTTCAGTCTGGTTTTAGACCCCATCATAGCACTGAGACGGCACTTGTGAAGGTGGTAAATGACATTTTAATGGCATCGGACCGAGGCTCTGCATCTGTCCTCGTGCTCCTAGACCTTAGTGCTGCTTTTGATACCATCGATCACCACATTCTTTTGGAGAGATTGGAAACCCAAATTGGTCTACACGGACAAGTTCTGGCCTGGTTTAGATCTTATCTGTCGGAAAGATATCAGTTTGTCTCTGTGAATGGTTTGTCCTCTGACAAATCAACTGTAAATTTCGGTGTTCCTCAAGGTTCCGTTTTAGGACCACTATTGTTTTCACTATATATTTTACCTCTTGGGGATGTCATTCGAAAACATAATGTTAACTTTCACTGCTATGCGGATGACACACAGCTGTACATTTCAATTAAACATGGTGAAGCCCCAAAATTGCCCTTGCTAGAAGAATGTGTTTCAGACATAAGGAAGTGGATGGCTGCAAACTTTCTACTTTTAAACTCGGACAAAACAGAGATGCTTGTTCTAGGTCCCAAGAAACAAAGAGATCTTCTGTTGAATCTGACAATTAATCTTAATGGTTGTACAGTCGTCTCAAATAAAACTGTGAAGGACCTCGGCGTTACTCTGGACCCTGATCTCTCTTTTGAAGAACATATCAAGACCATTTCAAGGACAGCTTTTTTCCATCTACGTAACATTGCAAAAATCAGAAACTTTCTGTCCAAAAATGATGCAGAAAAATTAATCCATGCTTTTGTCACTTCCAGGTTAGACTACTGCAATGCTCTACTTTCCGGCTACCTGGATAAAGCACTAAATAAACTTCAGTTAGTGCTAAATACGGCTGCTAGAATCCTGACTAGAACCAAAAAATTTGATCATATTACTCCAGTGCTAGCCTCTCTACACTGGCTTCCTGTCAAAGCAAGGGCTGATTTCAAGGTTTTACTGCTAACCTACAAAGCATTACATGGGCTTACTCCTACCTATCTCTCTGATTTGGTCCTGCCGTACATACCTACACGTACGCTACGGTCACAAGACGCAGGCCTCCTAATTGTCCCTAGAATTTTTAAGCAAACAGCTGGAGGCAGGGCTTTCTCCTATAGAGCTCCATTTTTATGGAACGGTCTGCCTACCCATGTCAGAGACGCAAACTCGGTCTCAACCTTTAAGTCTCTACTGAAGACTCATCTCTTCAGTGGGTCATATGATTGAGTGTAGTCTGGCCCAGGAGTGGGAGGGTGAACGGAAAAGCTCTGGAGCAACGAACCGCCCTTGCTGTCTCTGCCTGGCCGGTTCCCCTCTTTCCACTAGGATTCTCTGCCTCTAACCCTATTCAGGGGCTGAGTCACTGGCTTTACTGGGGCTCTCTCATGCCGTCCCTGGAGGGGGTGCGTCACCTGAGTGGGCTGAGTCACTGATGTGGTCATCCTGTCTGGGTTGGCGCCCCCCCCCCCCCCCCCTTGGGTTGTGCCGTGGCGGAGGTCTTTGTGGGCTATACTCAGCCTTGTCTCAGGATGGTAAGTTGGTGGTTGAAGATATCCCTCTAGTGTTGTGGGGGCTGTGCTTTGGCAAAGTGGGTGGGGTTATATCCTTCCTGTTTGGCCCTGTCCGGGGGTGTCCTCGGATGGGGCCACAGTGTCTCCTGACCCCTCCTGTCTCAGCCTCCAGTATTTATGCTGCAGTAGTTTATGTGTCGGGGGGCTAGGGTCAGTTTGTTATATCTGGAGTACTTCTCCTGTCCTATTCGGTGTCCTGTGTGAATCTAAGTGTGCGTTCTCTAATTCTCTCCTTCTCTCTTTCTCTCTCTCGGAGGACCTGAGCCCTAGGACCATGCCCCAGGACTACCTGACATGATGACTCCTTGCTGTCCCCAGTCCACCTGGCTGTGCTGCTGCTCCAGTTTCAACTGTTCTGCCTTATTATTATTCGACCATGCTGGTCATTTATGAACATTTGAACATCTTGGCCATGTTCTGTTATAATCTCCACCCGGCACAGCCAGAAGAGGACTGGCCACCCCACATAGCCTGGTTCCTCTCTAGGTTTCTTCCTAGGTTTTGGCCTTTCTAGGGAATTTTTCCTAGCCACCGTGCTTCTACACCTGCATTGCTTGCTGTTTGGGGTTTTAGGCTGGGTTTATGTACAGCACTTTGAGATATCAGCTGATGTACGAAGGGCTATATAAATAAATTTGATTTACTAGAATCCAAAGTCAAATGTTTGCTGTTTGCTGACAATCTGGTGCTTCTGTCACCAACCAAGGAGGGCCTACAGCAGCACCTAGATCTTATGCACAGATTCTGTCAGACCTGGGCCCTGACAGTAAATCTCAGTAAGACCAAAATAATGGTGTTCCAAAAAAGGTCCAGTCGCCAGGACCACAAATAGAAATTCCATCTAGACACTGTTGCCCTAGAGCACACAAAAAACTATACATACCTTGGCCTAAACATCAGCGCCACAGGTAACTTCCACAAAGCTGTGAACGATCTGAGAGACAAGGCAAGAAGGGCATTCTATGCCATCAAAAGGAACATCAATTTCAACATACCAATTAGGATTTGGCTAAAAATACTTGAATCAGTCATAGAGCCCATTGCCCTTTATGGTTGTGAGGTCTGGGGTCCGCTCACCAACCAAGACTTCACAAAATGGGACAAACACCAAATTGAGACTCTGCACGCAGAATTCTGCAAAAATATCCTCCGTGTAGAACACCAAATAATGCATGCAGAGCAGAATTAGGCCCAACCAAATCATGAGAAAACAAAAAGAGAATTACTTGACACATTGGAAAGAATTAACAAAAAAACAGAGCAAACTAGAATGCTATTTGGCCCTAAACAGAGTGTACACAGTGGCAGAATACCTGTCCACTGTGACTGACCCAAACTTAAGGAAAGCTTTGACTATGTACAGACTCAGGCAGACATGGCTCTCAAGAGAAGACCGGCTATGTGCTCACTGCCCACAAAATGAGGTGGAAACTGAGCTGCACTTCCTAACCTCCTGCCCAATGTATGACCATATTTCCCTCAGATAACACAGATCCACAAAGAATTCGAAAACAAATCCAATTTTGATAAACTCCCATATCTACTGGGTGAAATTCCACAGTGTGCCATCACAGCAGCAAGATTTGTGACCTGTTGCCACAAGAAAAGGTCAATCAGTGAAGAACACACACCATTGTAAATACGACCCATATTTATGCTTATTTATTTTCCCTTGTGTACTTCAACCATTTGTACATCATTGCAACACTGTATATATACATAATATGACATTTGTAATGTCTTTATTGTTTTGAAACTTCTGTATGTGTAATGTTTACTGTTAATTTTTATTGTTTATTTCACTATTGTATATTATCTACCTCACTTGCTTTGGCAATGTTAACACATGTTTCCCATGCCAATAAAACCCCTTGAATTGAATTGGATGGATAGATGCTCTGAGTTCAAGGTGAACATTGGATGGATGGATGGATGGATGGATGGAACATAGATAAATAGATAGATAGATAGATAGATAGATGGGTGTTATTCAAACCATTACAACCATTGCATTGTCTTCAAGATTTGTAAATAATCTCTGCACAGGCTGATGGCAACACGTGTCTCTATGGTAACAGGAATACAGGATACAAAAAGCTTGCACATACTTGCATGAAAGACCAGTCCCTACAGCCTTGTTACCAACGAGTGTCTCAAATGAGAGCTGAAGAAACACCAAATTGTGCCTAGAATAATGAATTACAGATGATGCTATCTTCAGTCTCTCTCAATTCAATTCAATTCAAGGGCTTTATTGGCATGGGAAACATATGTTAACATTGCCAAAGCAAGTGAGGTAGATAATATACAAAAGTGAAAAAACTATAAAAATGAACAGTAAACATTACACTCACAGAAGTTCTCTCTCTCTCTCTCCCTCTCTCTCTCTCTCGCTCTCTCTTTCATCTGTCTCTCTCTCTCTCTCTCTCTCTCTCTCTCTCTCATCTGTCTCTCTCTCTCTCTCTCTCTCATCTGTCTCTCTCTCTCTCTCTCTCTCTCTCTCTCTCTCTCTCTAGGTCGATGTTGGTTCATCATGGAGGAACGCTCCATGATGAATGAAGTGTTCCTCTGGCCATATGACTAAGTGTCTCTCTGTCTAATGATGTTTGCTGGGACCAAGAAGGCTCTCTAATTCAGCTCCTGTCCCGGGATCTGTGACCTGGGTCCTGGGTGGTGCCTGACAGTGATGGACTATGGCCATTGTTCTTTTTTCCTTAGGGCCACATACACACTGTAGCATAGCAGTTGCACACCCTTAGAAAAAAGACTGCTGTCTAGAAACTCACATGGTTCTTCGGCTTTCCCCGTAGTAGACCCTTTGAAGAACCCTTTTTGGTTCCAAGTAGAACCCTTTTTGGTTCCAAGTAGAACCCTTTTAGGTTCCAAGTAGAACCCTTTTTGGTTCCAAGTAGAACCCTTTTTGGTTCCAAGTAGAACCCTTTTAGGTTCCAAGTAGAACCCTTTTAGGTTCCATGTAGGACCTTTTACACAAAGGGTTCTACATGGAACCTAAAAGGGTTCTCCTATGGGGACAGTCGACAACCCCTTTTGGAACCATTTGTTCTAAGAGTGTACTCCTTCCTTATCATCTCCAGCCTAGACAGTCCCAGCCTCAACCCCAGCTACCAGCCTCTGCCAGTCCCAGCCTCAACCCCAGCCTCAGCCCCAGCCAGACTCAGCCCCAGCCAGCCTCAGCTTCATCACCAGCCTCAGCCCCAGCCAGCCTCATCCCCAGACTCATCCCCAGCCAGCCTCAGCCCCAGCCAACCTCAGCCCCAGCCAACCTCAGCCCCAGCCTCATCCCCAATCTCATCCCCAGCCTCAGCCCCAGCCAGCCTCAGCCCCAGCCTCATCCCCAGCCTCATCCCCAGCCTCAGCCCCAGCCAGCCTCAGCCCCAGCCAGTTTCATCCCCAGCCTCATCCCCAGCCCCAGCCAGCCTCAGCCCCAGCCAGTTTCATCCCCAGCCTCACCCCCAGCCCCAGCCAGCCTCAGCCCCAGCCAACCTCAGCCCCAGTCTCAGCCCCAGCCTCATCCCCAAGCTCATCCCCAGCCTCAGCCCCAGCCAGCCTCAGCCCCAGCCCCAGCCTCATCCCCAGCCTCATCCCCAGCCTCAGCCCCAGCCAGCCTCAGCCCCAGCCAGTTTCATCCCCAGCCTCATCCCCAGCCCCAGCCAGCCTCAGCCCCAGCCAGTTTCATCCCCAGCCTCACCCCCAGCCCCAGCCAGCCTCAGCCCTGCCCCACTGCTGGGTTACTCTGAGTTATAGGCACAGAGAAGCAGAGGCTGACAACCGTCCAGGACACATACTTTATGTCGATCTGAGTGAGATGAGAAGTCTGATGACGTTTAACAGGCTCAACTCTTTAGATTGGATGGGACTTTGGTCTTTTAGAGCAATTTATTTGAATTATCCTTAAGGAATATCTCCCTTTTTTCAACACCTTCATCTAAGGTACCATCTGACCATAGAAATGGAATGAATTTGCTTAATAGTTATTAATGCCAATGGCATCACCTCAGATAGATAGATAGATAGAGAGAGGAATGGTGTCTAAGGTAATGCGGGGGGAGGGGCAGACAGACAGGTTGTGCATCAAGGCCTCAGGCTAATGTCCAGTCCACATCGATCTTTCTCAGATAGAACTTTGAAGGCGTTTAAGACCCGGTCCAGTACCCCTGAAAAAGCCTTACTGTGTGTATTTCCCTGGTTATATTCTCCTCCTGCCATCCGCACAGCCTGAAGGGAGATCTGTGACCACACTGGTCTGGAACGGAGGCCATTTGTTAATGAAATATTCTCTCAGAAATTGTGTGACAGGTTTCGATTGGTTCTCTCAAACGTTCCCTTGGGGGTTGATTAGAAAATCCAACCGTTGTAATGGAAGAGGGCTCGGTGTCTGTGTCTGGGTTGTGTGTGGGCTGTGTGTGGGCTGTGTCTGGGCTGTGTGTGGGATGTGTGTGCTGTGTCTGGGCTGTGTCTGGGCTGTGTGTGGGCTGTGTGTGGGCTGTGTATGGGATGTGTGTGGGCTGTGTATGGGCTGTGTATGGGCTGTGTATGGGATGTGTGTGGGCTGTGTATGGGCTGTGTGTGGGCTGTGTGTGGGCTGTGTGTGGGCTGCGTGTGGGCTGTGTCTGGGCTGTGTGTGGGCTGTGTGTGGGCTGTGTGTGGGCTGTGTATGGGATGTGTGTGGGCTGTGTGTGGGCTGTGTGTGGGCTGTGTGTGGGCTGTGTGTGGGCTGTGTGTGGGCTGTGTGTGGGATGTGTATGGGATGTGTGTGGGCTGTGTGTGGGCTGTGTGTGGGCTGTGTGTGGGCTGTGTGTGGGCTGTGTATGGCGAGAGTTAACCAGTAAAAGCATAGCACGATGCACTGTGCCGACAACATCAAAGAGCAATTCCAGACTCTGAAGTCAGGAGGACTTGGAGAGTTAGGCGTTAGCCAGACTACCTTCCGGTCATCTTAGACTGAAATCAATGGAGGAGCTGAGATATGAGAAACACTTAGAGAGGAAGTTAGCAGTAGGGATGAAGAATATCTTGTGGTGGTTATTGCTTGTTCTACAGAATCTGTGTGTGCGTGTGTGTGTGTGTGTGTGTGTGTGTGTGCGTGCGTGCGTGTGTGTGTGTGTCTGCCACATGGCTCTTCCTGGTCAGAATTACC
>NC_143031.1:7762500-7847500 GCF_057628025.1 Oncorhynchus mykiss
ACACTCTAACCACTAGGCTACCTACCGCCTCTACACTCTAACCACTAGGCTACCTACCGCCTCTACACTCTAACCACTAGGCTACCTACCTCCTCTACACTCTAACCACTAGGCTATCTGCCTCCTCTACACTCTAACCACTAGGCTACCTACCTCCTCTACACTCTAACCACTAGGCTACCTACCGCCTCTACACTCTAACCGCTAGGCTACCTACCTCCTCTACACTTTAACCACTAGGCTACCTACCTCCTCTACACTCTAACTACTAGGCTACCTACCTCCTCTACACTCTAACCACTAGGCTACCTGCCTCCTCTACACTCTAACCACTAGGCTACCTACCGCCTCTACACTCTAACCACTAGGCTACCTACCTCCTCTACACTCTAACCACTAGGCTATCTGCCTCCTCTACACTCTAACCACTAGGCTACCTACCTCCTCTACACTCTAACCACTAGGCTACCTACCGCCTCTACACTCTAACCGCTAGGCTACCTACCTCCTCTACACTCTAACCACTAGGCTACCTACCTCCTCTACACTCTAAACACTAGGCTACCTACCTCCTCTACACTCTAACCACTAGGCTACCTGCCTCCTCTACACTCTAACCACTAGGCTACCTACCGCCTCTACACTCTAACCACTAGGCTACCTGCCTCCTCTACACTCTAACCACTAGGCTACCTACCGCCTCTACACTCTAACCACTAGGCTACCTGCCTCCTCTACACTCTAACCACTAGGCTACCTACCGCCTCTACACTCTAACCACTAGGCTACCTGCCTCCTCTACACTCTAACCACTAGGCCACCTACCTCCTCTACACTCTAACCACTAGGCTATCTGCCTCCTCTACACTCTAACCACTAGGCTACCTACCGCCCCTACACTCTAACCACTAGGCTACCTGCCTCCTCTACACTCTAACCACTAGACTACCTGCCGCCCCAAAGTAAGTCTGGCAGCACAGCCGATTGGCAAACGTACATTGAATTTAGAAATTATGTGACTAAACCGACCAAAAAAAAAGAAGAAACTGTACTTTGAAAGAAAGATAAACGATATAATGAATAATAGCAACAATAACAAAAAACCTTAAATAAAATGTTAGACAAAAAAGGAAAACTCATTCATTGACTCAGATGGTTCATCACAAAATCCACTGAAATTCCCTACTACTTTAATGATTTTGTTTAAGTTGGCAAGATTAGAACATTTAGGCATGACATGCCCACAACACATTCTGAATGTAAAACATCCCGGCATAACTGAACAAAGTATGTAAGACAAGCATTGTCAATTTCAAATTCCGTAACGTGGTAACGGTGAAAAAGTTTTGTTGTTGTCTATCAACAATGGAAGGCCACCTGGGCCTGACAACTTGGAAATGGGAAAAATGACTGAGGACGACAGCAGACAAAATTGGCGCTCCTATTTGGGATCCCTTCAATCAATCAGGAAAGTGTGTTCCCTCAGGTCAGAAGGGAGGCAAAAGTAATTTCGCTAAGTACCCTTTTTACTGGCTCAAACAGCCGACCAATCAGCCTGTCACCAACCCTTAGTAAACTTTTATGAGAAACTTTTGTTGTTGTTGTGTTTGACCAGATACAATGCTTTTTCACGGTAAACCAATTAACAACAAACTTTGTTCATGAAATATATGAAATAAGTGTGTAATTGTTGTTTTATTTGTTCACTCAGGTTCCCTTTATCTAATATTAGGTCTTTTTTTAAAGATCTGATAACATTCAGTATCAAAAATATGCAAAAATATGCCAGAATAGAACAAATCAGAAAGGGGGTAAATGCTTTTCACAAGATATATACAATATATACAAAAGTATGTGGACACTATTTAAAATTAGTGGATTCGGCTATTTCAGCCACACCTGTTGCTGACCGGTGTATAAAATCGAAAACACAGCCATGCAATCTCCATAGACAAGCATTGGCAGTAGGAGACACAACGACTCAGCCGTGAAGTGGTAGGCCACACAAGCTCACAGAATGGGACTGCCGAACTCTGAAGTACGTAGCACATAAAAATAATCTGTTCTCGGTTGCAACACTCACATTCCCGAGTTCCAAACTGCCTCTGGAAGTAATGTCAGCACGATAACTGTTCGTTTGGGAGCTTCATGAAATAGATTTCCATGGCCGATCAGCCACACACAAGCCTAAGGTCACCATGCGCAATGCCAAGTGTCGGCTGGAGTGGTGTAAAGCTCGCCGACATTGGACTCTGGAGCAGTGGTTACACGTTCTCTGGAGTGATGAATCACGCTTCACCATCTGCCAGTCAGATGGACAAATCTGGGTTTGGTGGATACCAGGAGAATGCTACCTGCCCCAATGCATAGTGCCAACTGTAAAGTTTGGTGGAGGAGGAATAATGGTCTGGGGCTGTTTTTCATGGTTCAGACTAGGACCCTTAGTTCCATTGACGGGAAATCGTAACGCTACAGCATACAATGACATTCTAGACGATTCTGTGCTTCCAGCTTTGTGGAAACAATTTGGGAAAGGCCCTTTCCTGTTTCAGCATGACAATGCCCCCGTGCACAAAGCGAGGTCCATACAGAAATGGTTTGTTGAGATCGGCGTGGAAGAACTTGACTGAGCTGCACAGAGCCCTGACCTCAACCCATCAAACACCTTTGGGTTGAATTGGAACACCAACTGCGAGCCAGGTCTAATCGCACCCAACATCAGTGCCCAAACTCAACTGTCCCAATAAGGGATATTTCGAGGGCATGTGCTTCTTGGGCCAGTATAGTGAGGTCCAGAAGACACCCTAACCCCTCCTCCGTAAGCACTAGATCTGGAACAGCCTGATAGGTCCATAAGAAACTCTAACCCCTCCTCCCTAGGCACTAGATCTGAAAGAGCCTGATAGGTCCAAAAGAAACCCTAACTCCTCCTCCCTAGGCACTAGATCTGAAACAGCCTGATAGGTCCAGAAGAAACCCTAACTCCTCCTCCCTAGGCACTAGATCTGAAACAGCCTGATAGGTCCAGAAGAAACCCTAACTCCTCCTCCCTAGGCACTAGATATGAAACAACCTGATAGGTCCAGAAGAAACCCTAACCCCTCCTTCCTAGGCACTAGATCTGAAACAGCCTGATAGGTGTAAGCACCAGGAGGAATGCACTTTGAAGTAAATCTCAGCTCTGTTAAAAAAAAGTACACTCAAGGAAAACTATTATTGATCATAGTGATTCAGGAGCATCATTTAAAAACAGGTGCCCCACTAACATTAGACAACTACACTGAGTTTACAAAACATTAAGAACACCTTCTCCTTCCATGAAAGTGTGATCCCTTATTGTTGTCAATTGTAAAAATCCACTTCAATCAGTGTAGATGAAAGGGAAGAGAGTTAAAGAAGGATTGGAGATCACTGAGACATGGATCGTGTGTATGTGTGCCATTCAGAGGATGAATTGGCAAGACAGAATATTTAAATGCCTTTGAATAATTTTGCACGCCCAATTTTTCAGTTTTTGATTTGTTTCAAAAGTTTGAAATATCCAATAAATGTCGTTCCACTTCATGATTGTGTCCCACTTGTTGTTGATTCTTCACAAAATAATACAGTTTTATATCTTTATGTTTGAAGCCTGAAATGTGGCAAAAGGTCGCAAAGTTCAAGGGGGCCGAATACTTTCGCAAGGCACTGTATATATAGTGTATATATATAGAGAGAGCTCTGAATGCAGAAGGAAGAACACCAGTATTGTAAAGGTTTTTGTTGGTGAAAGGAGAGGAAGACCAAAGTGCAGTGTGGTACGTATCCATGACACTTTTCATCCAGATGAATGCACCAACAAAAACAACACAACCATAACCAGTTCTGACAGGTGCAACAAACACGAACCAGAGAATAATCACCCACAACTAACAGTGGGAAAAAAAGGCTACCTAAGTATGGCTCTCAGTCAGAGACAACGATAGACAGCTGCCTCTGATTGGGAACCATACCAGGCCAAACACATAGAAATATAACACACAAGAACAAACCATAGAATGCCCACCCCAACTCACCACGCCCTGACCAAACTAAAATAGAGACATAAAAAAGGAACTAAGGTCAGGACGTGACAAGTATGTCCACACCTCAGGAACAGGCCCACTGAGAGAGTTTCTACCTCTCTATTCTACTCCTCAACATGACAAAAACAACCACTCCTCACCCAACGGTTTATCTCTTAGATTCTACCCCACTCTCTTGTTTTCCTGCCTCCCTCCCTTTGATATATTTAAGTTAAGTTAAGAACAAATTCTTATTTTCAATGACAGCCTAGGAACAGTGGGTTTAACTGCCTGTTCAGGAACGTAACAACAGATTTGTACCTTGTCAGCTCAGGGATTTGAACTTGCAACCTTTAGGCTACCTGCCGCCCCTACACTCTAACCACTAGACTACCTGCCTCCTCTACACTCTACACAGGTCAACAGACACTGATGATGACTAACTACCTCACAGAGAGGATTGGCCTAGAGAGGTCAACAGACACTGATGATGACTAACTACCTCACAGAGAGGATTGGCCAAGAGAGGTCAACAGACACTGATGATGACAGACCTACTAGTCGGTGATAACCATCTGGCTGTGCTCTTATAGTATTTAAATTGATGCAGATGTGAGGTGGGTTGGTGGGGGTGTATGTGTGTGTTTGTGTGTGTGGGAGAGAAAAAGAGAGAGAGAGAGAGAGAGAGAGAGAGAGAGAGAGAGAGAGAGAGAAAGAGAGAGAGAGAGATAGAGCCAAAGCCAAAGGAACTGAGTAACATTAAGAAATGCTATAGATGGAAGGAATGCAGTTTGGAAACCTACCAAAAAACAATTAGGCAACAACAAATTCAATCCCTTTTAGACAATTTCCTGGGTAAAACGTTCCGCTGTAATAGTGAAGGTGTAAACTTGGCAGTAGAAAATCTTAACAGTATATTTGACCTCTCAGCTTCCCTATCAAATCTAAAAATCTCAAATAGAAAACCGAAGAAAATTAACAATAATGACAAATGGTTTGATGAAGAATGCAAAAATCTAAGAAAGAAATTGAGAAACCTGTCCAACCAAAAACATAGAGACCCGGAAAACCTGAGTCTACGCCTTCACTATGGTGAATCACTAAAACAATACAGAAATACACTACGGAAAAAGAAGGAACAGCATGTCAGAAATCAGCTCAATGCAATTGAAGAATCCATAGACTCTAACCACTTCTGGGAAAATTGGAAAACACTAAACAAACAACAACACGAAGAATTATCTATCCAAAATGGAGATGTATGGGTAAACCACTTCTCCAATCTTTTTGGATCTATAACAAAGAATAAAGAGCAAAAACATATACATGATCAAATACAGATCTTAGAATCATCTATTAAAGACTACCAGAACCCACTGGATTCTCCAATTACATTGAATGAGTTACAGGACAAAATAAAAACCCTCCAACCCAAAAAGGCCTGTGGTGTTGATGGTATCCTCAATGAAATGATCAAATATACAGACAACAAATTCCAATTGGCTATACTAAAACTCTTTAACATCATACTTAGCTCTGGCATCTTCCCCAATATTTGGAACCAAGGACTGATCACCCCAATCCACAAAAGTGGAGACAAATTTGACCCCAATAACTACCGTGGAATATGTGTCAACAGTAACCTTGGGAAAATCCTCTGCATTATTATTAACAGCAGACTCGTACATTTCCTCAATGAAAACAATGTACTGAGCAAATGTCAAATTGGCTTTTTACCAAATTACCGTACAACAGACCATGTATTCACCTTGCACACCCTAATTGACAACCAAACAAACCAAAACAAAGGCAAAGTCTTCTCATGCTTTGTTGATTTCAAAAAAGCCTTCGACTCAATCTGGCATGAGGGTCTGCTATACAAACTGATGGAAAGTGGTGTTGGGGGTAAAACATACGACATTATAAAATCCATGTACACAAACAACAAGTGTGCGGTTAAAATTGGTAAAAAACACACACATTTCTTCACACAGGGTCGTGGGGTTAGACAGGGATGCAGCTTAAGCCCCACCCTCTTCAACATATATATCAACGAATTGGCGCGGGCACTAGAAAAGTCGGCAGCACCCGGCCTCCCCCTGCTAGAATCCGAAGTCAAATGTCTGCTGTTTGCTGATGATCTGGTGCTTCTGTCACCAACCAAGGAGGGCCTACAGCAGCACCTAGATCTTATGCACAGATTCTGTCAGACCTGGGCCCTGACAGTAAATCTCAGTAAGACCAAAATAATGGTGTTCCAAAAAAGGTCCAGTCACCAGGACCACAAATACAAATTCCATCTAGACACTGTTGCCCTAGAGCACACAAAAAACTATACATACCTTGGCCTAAACATCAGCGCCACAGGTAACTTCCACAAAGCTGTGAAAGATCTGAGAGACAAGGCAAGAAGGGCATTCTATGCCATCAAAAGAAACATAAATTTCAACATACCAATTAGGATTTGGCTAAAAATACTTGAATCAGTCATAGAGCCCATTGCCCTTTATGGTTGTGAGGTCTGGGGTCCGCTCACCAACCAAGACTTCACAAAATGGGACAAACACCAAATTGAGACTCTGCATGCAGAATTCTGCAAAAATATCCTCCGTGTACAACGTAGAACACCAAATAATGCATGCAGAGCAGAATTAGGCCGATACCCACTAATTATCAAAATCCAGAAAAGAGCCGTTAAATTCTACAACCACCTAAAAGGAAGTGATTCACAAACCTTCCATAACAAAGCCATCACCTACAGAGAGATGAACCTGGAGAAGAGTCCCCTAAGCAAGCTGGTCCTGGGGCTCTGTTCACAAACACAAACACACCCTACAGAGCCCCAGGACAACAGCACAATTAGACCCAACCAAATCATGAGAAAACAAAAAGATAATTACTTGACACATTGGAAAGAATTAACAAAAAAACAGAGCAAACTAGAATGCTATTTGGCCCTAAACAGAGAGTACACAGCGGCAGAATACCTGACCACTGTGACTGACCCAAAATTAAGGAAAGCTTTGACTATGTACAGACTCAGTGAGCATAGCCTTGCTATTGAGAAAGGCCACCGTAGGCAGACATGGCTCTCAAGAGAAGACAGGCTATGTGCTCACTGCCCACAAAATGAGGTGGAAACTGAGCTGCACTTCCTAACCTCCTGCCCAATGTATGACCATATTAGAGAGACATATTTCCCTCAGATTACACAGATCCACAAAGAATTCGAAAACAAATCCAAATTTGAAAAACTCCCATATCTACTGGGTGAAATTCCACAGTGTGCCATCACAGCAGCAAGATTTGTGACCTGTTGCCACGAGAAAAGGGCAACCAGTGAAGAACACACACCATTGTAAATACAACCCATATTTATGCTTATTTATTTTATCTTGTGTCCTTTAACCATTTGTACATTGTTAAAACACTGTGTATATATATATATATATATATATAATATGACATTTGTAATGTCTTTACTGTTTTGAAACCTCTGTATGTGTAATGTTTACTGTTAATTTTAGTTGTTTTTCACTTTATATATTAACTTTGTATGTTGTCTACCTCACTTGCTTTGGCAATGTTAACACATGTTTCCCATGCCAATAAAGCCCTTGAATTGAATTGAATTGAATTGAGAGAGAGAGAGAAAGAGAGAGGAAAAGAGAGAGGGAAAGAGAGAGAAAGAGAGGGAGAGACAGAGAGAGACACACAGAGAGAGAGGCAGAGCGAGACAGAGAGAAAGACAGAGCGAGACACAGAGAGAAAGAGAGAGAGAGAGAGAGAGAGAGAGAGAGAAGGGCAGAGAGACACACAGAGAGAGAGACACAGAGAGAGAGACACAGAGAGACACAGAGAGCGAGAGGGAGAGAGAGAGAGAGAGAGAGAGAGTGTCGACAGAGACAGAGCGAAAGAGAGAGGGAGTGAGAGAGATATGGTAGAGAGCGTGACTTACGTTGGGTCAGTGTGTGCTCTCTCTCTGGTGATCACTCCTTCTTTCTCCATCAGCATCTGTCTGAAGGTGCCGACCTTCTGCCTGATCTCCTCCTCAGAGTACCTACAGGAGAGCACAGATCAAACCCACCCAGTCAGTGGGAGGATAGCAACAACACACTCAACACAGCAAATAATTCACACAGACACACACACACACACACGCACACACACACACACACACACACACACACACACACACACACACACACACACACACACACACACACACACACACACACACACACACACACACACACACACACACACACACACACACACACACACACACACATCGTCTGTCCTTTCAGAGAGAGCAGCAAGGCTAATTGCCATCTGTCACAACAGGCGGTCGTGCGTACATAACACCATGTCATCTCCAAACGCCAGAGGAGAAACACTCAGACACACATTTCCAGCGTGGCAAGAAGGAGACGGTGGAAGGGTGTTCCCTCAGTACGGCTTCGTTGACACACAACACCCCAAATGGTGAAAGGACATTCAAAATGATTTGCTTCTCCATGAGTCCTTTCTTCAGGCTTTTTAAAATCTACACACCATCTCTTACTGTGACTGAATGGAAGCCCTGTGGTACAACAACACAGAGTCCTCCTTTAGGCCCTTCTCTACATACCATGTCTTACTGTGACTGAATGGAAGCCCTGTGGTACAACAACACAGAGTCCTCCTTTAGGCCCTTCTCTACATACCATGTCTTACTGTGACTGAATGGAAGCCCTGTGGTACAACAACACAGAGTCCTCCTTTAGGCCCCTCTCTACATACCATGTCTTACTGTGACTGAATGGAAGCCCTGTGGTACAACAACACAGAGTCCTCCTTTAGGCCCTTCTCTACATACCATGTCTTACTGTGACTGAATGGAAGCCCTGCGGTACAACAACACAGAGTCCTCCTTTAGGCCCCTCTCTACATACCATGTCTTACTGTGACTGAATGGAAGCCCTGTGGTACAACAACACAGAGTCCTCCTTTAGGCCCTTCTCTACATACCATGTCTTACTGTGACTGAATGGAAGCCCTGTGGTACAACAACACAGAGTCCTCCTTTAGGCCCCTCTCTACATACCATGTCTTACTGTGACTGAATGGAAGCCCTGTGGTACAACAACACAGAGTCCTCCTTTAGGCCCCTCTCTACATACCATGTCTTACTGTGACTGAATGGAAGCCCTGTGGTACAACAACACAGAGTCCTCCTTTAGGCCCCTCTCTACATACCATGTCTTACTGTGACTGAATGGAAGCCCTGTGGTACAACAACACAGAGTCCTCCTTTAGGCCCCTCTCTACATACCATGTCTTACTGTGACTGAATGGAAGCCCTGTGGTACAACAACACAGAGTCCACCTGGTAGACATTTTATCAATATTATCAGCATTTGGCTAGAATCCTGTGGACTGCGATCATGTGGGGGGGGGGGGGGGGGGGGGGTGAAAAAACATCAAATTGCAAATACATGTACAGTTGAAGTCGGAAGTTTACATACACTTAGGTTGGAGTCATTAAAACTTGTTTTTCAACCTTCAATTTCTTGTTAACAAACTATACTTTTGGCAAGTCGGTAAGGACATCTACTTTGTGCACGACACAAGTCATTTTTCCAACAATTGTTTACAGACAGATTATTTCACTGTATCACAATTCCAGTGGGTCAGAAGTTTACATACACTAGGTTGACTGTGCCTTTAAACAGCTTGGAAAATTCCGGGAAAATGATGTCATGGCTTTAGAAGCTTCTGATAGGCTAATTGACATAATTTGAGTCAATTGGAGGTGTACCTGTGGTTGTATTTTTGCTTGACATGACGGGAAATCCCCCCAAAAATGAGCCATCGTTGCCCATCGAATGCATGTTTTGTAGCCATGTTCACTAGTGCAGTACTAGGTCAACTGTATCTAACTATATTTCTCAAGAGTAGCTTTGTAACAAACCTGGTCAGACATGAACACTGACAGCCGCTCCAGTGTCCACACACAGATCGGACAGTTCTGGACAGTGTGCATGACTGCCTGCCAGTTAGTTCTGTTGGAGCAATGGCAGAACAGAGCACTCAGTCTGAACAGAAACAGCCAGCGAGGAACTAGGTGGACAGGACACAACTCCAGGGAAACATTCAGCGAGGAACTAGGAGGACAGGACACAACTCCAGGGAAACATCCAGCGAGGAACTAGGAGGACAGGACACAACTCCAGGGAAACATTCAGCGAGGAACTAGGAGGACAGGACACAACTCCAGGGAAACATTCAGCGAGGAACTAGGAGGACAGGACACAACTCCAGGGAAACATTCAGCGAGGAACTAGGAGGACAGGACACAACTCCAGGGAAACATCCAGCGAGGAACTAGGAGGACAGGACACAACTCCAGGAAACATTCAGCGAGGAACTAATCCTCTATATATCCCAGACTAGCCCAGTGCTATCAGTCCTCTATATATCCCAGACTAGCCCGGTGCTATCAGTCCTCTATATATCCCAGACTAGCCCGGTGCTATCAGTCCTCTATATATCCCAGACTAGCCCAGTGCTATCAGTCCTCTATATATCCCAGACTAGCCCGGTGCTATCAGTCCTCTATATATCCCAGACTAGCCCAGCGCTATCAGTCCTCTATATATCCCAGACTAGCCCAGTGCTATCAGTCCTCTATATATCCCAGACTAGCCCAGTGCGATCAGTCCTCTATATATCCCAGACTAGCCCAGTGCTATCCGTACTGCATTTATCCCAGACTAGCCCAGTGCTATCAGTCCTCTATATAATCCAGACTAGCCCAGTGCTATCAGTCCTCTATATATCCCAGACTAGCCCAGTGCTATCAGTCCTCTATATATCCCAGACTAGCCCAGTGCTATCAGTCCTCTATATATCCCAGACTAGCCCGATGCTATCAGTCCTGCTTTTATCCCAGACTAGCCCAGTGCTATCAGTCCTCTATATATCCCAGACTAGCCCAGTGCTTTCAGTCCTGCTTTTATCCCAGACTAGCCCAGTGCTATCAGTCCTCTATATATCCCAGACTAGCCCAGTGCTATCAGTCCTCTATATATCCCAGACTAGCCCGATGCTATCAGTCCTGCTTTTATCCCAGACTAGCCCGGTGCTATCAGTCCTCTATATATCCCAGGCTAGCACAGTGCTATCAGTCCTCTATATATCCCAGACTAGCCCAGCGCTATCAGTCCTGCATTTATCCCAGACTAGCCCAGTGCTATCAGTCCTCTGTATATCCCAGACTAGCCCAGTGCTATCAGTCATCTGTATATCCCAGACTAGCCCAGTGCTATCAGTCCTCTATATATCCCAGACTAGCCCAGTGCTATCAGTCCTCTATATATCCCAGACTAGCCCAGTGCTATCAGTCCTCTATATATCCCAGACTAGCCCAGTGCTATCAGTCCTGCATTTATCCTAGACTAGCCCAGAGCTATCAGTCCTCTATATATACCAGACTAGCCCAGTGCTATCAGTCCTGCATTTATCCCAGACTAGCCCAGTGCTATCAGTCCTCTATATATCCCAGACTAGCCCAGTGCTATCAGTCCTCTATATATCCCAGACTAGCCCAGTGCTATCAGTCCTCTATATATCCCAGACTAGCCCGGTGCTATTAGTCCTCTATATATCCCAGACTAGCCCAGTGCTATCAGTCCTCTATATATCCCAGACTAGCCCAGTGCTATCAGTCCTCTATATATCCCAGACTAGCCCAGTGCTATCAGTCCTCTATATATCCCAGACTCGCCCGGTGCTATCAGTCCTGCATTTATCCCAGACTAGCCCAGTGCTATCAGTCCTCTATATATCCCAGACTAGCCCAGTGCTATCAGTCCTCTATATATCCCAGACTAGCCCGGTGCTATCAGTCCTCTATATATCCCAGACTAGCCCAGTGCTATCAGTCCTCTATATATCCCAGACTCGCCCGGTGCTATCAGTCCTGCATTTATCCCAGACTAGCCCAGTGCTATTAGTCCTCTATATATCCCAGACTAGCCCAGTGCTATCAGTCCTGCATTTATCCCAGACTAGCCCGGTGCTATCAGTCCTTAATTTATCCAAGACTAGCCCAGTGCTATCAGTCCTCTATATATCCCAGACTAGCCCAGTGCTATCAGTCCTCTATATATCCCAGACTAGCCCAGTGCTATCAGACCTCTATATATCCCAGACTAGCCCAGTGCTATCCGTACTGCATTTATCCCAGACTAGCCCAGTGCTATCAGTCCTCTATATAATCCAGACTAGCCCAGTGCTATCAGTCCTCTATATATCCCAGACTAGCCCAGTGCTATCAGTCCTCTATATATCCCAGACTAGCCCAGTGCTATCAGTCCTCTATATATCCCAGACTAGCCCGATGCTATCAGTCCTGCTTTTATCCCAGACTAGCCCAGTGCTATCAGTCCTCTATATATCCCAGACTAGCCCAGTGCTTTCAGTCCTGCTTTTATCCCAGACTAGCCCAGTGCTATCAGTCCTCTATATATCCCAGACTAGCCCAGTGCTATCAGTCCTCTATATATCCCAGACTAGCCCGATGCTATCAGTCCTGCTTTTATCCCAGACTAGCCCGGTGCTATCAGTCCTCTATATATCCCAGGCTAGCACAGTGCTATCAGTCCTCTATATATCCCAGACTAGCCCAGCGCTATCAGTCCTGCATTTATCCCAGACTAGCCCAGTGCTATCAGTCCTCTGTATATCCCAGACTAGCCCAGTGCTATCAGTCCTCTGTATATCCCAGACTAGCCCAGTGCTATCAGTCCTCTATATATCCCAGACTAGCCCAGTGCTATCAGTCCTCTATATATCCCAGACTAGCCCAGTGCTATCAGTCCTCTATATATCCCAGACTAGCCCAGTGCTATCAGTCCTCTATATATCCCAGACTAGCCCAGTGCTATCAGTCCTGCATTTATCCTAGACTAGCCCAGAGCTATCAGTCCTCTATATATACCAGACTAGCCCAGTGCTATCAGTCCTGCATTTATCCCAGACTAGCCCAGTGCTATCAGTCCTCTATATATCCCAGACTAGCCCAGTGCTATCAGTCCTCTATATATCCCAGACTAGCCCAGTGCTATCAGTCCTCTATATATCCCAGACTAGCCCGGTGCTATTAGTCCTCTATATATCCCAGACTAGCCCAGTGCTATCAGTCCTCTATATATCCCAGACTAGCCCGGTGCTATCAGTCCTCTATATATCCCAGACTAGCCCAGTGCTATCAGTCCTCTATATATCCCAGACTCGCCCGGTGCTATCAGTCCTGCATTTATCCCAGACTAGCCCAGTGCTATCAGTCCTCTATATATCCCAGACTAGCCCAGTGCTATCAGTCCTCTATATATCCCAGACTAGCCCGGTGCTATCAGTCCTCTATATATCCCAGACTAGCCCAGTGCTATCAGTCCTCTATATATCCCAGACTCGCCCGGTGCTATCAGTCCTGCATTTATCCCAGACTAGCCCAGTGCTATTAGTCCTCTATATATCCCAGACTAGCCCAGTGCTATCAGTCCTGCATTTATCCCAGACTAGCCCGGTGCTATCAGTCCTTAATTTATCCAAGACTAGCCCAGTGCTATCAGTCCTCTATATATCCCAGACTAGCCCAGTGCTATCAGTCCTCTATATATCCCAGACTAGCCCAGTGCTATCAGACCTCTATATATCCCAGACTAGCCCAGTGCTATCAGTCCTCTATATATCCCAGACTAGCCCAGCACTATCAGTCCTCTATATATCCCAGACTAGCCCAGTGCTATCAGTCCTCTATATATCCCAGACTAGCCCAGTGCTATCAGTCCTCTATATATCCCAGACTAGCCCGATGCTATCAGTCCTGCTTTTATCCCAGACTAGCCCAGTGCTATCAGTCCTCTATATATCCCAGACTAGCCCAGTGCTTTCAGTCCTGCTTTTATCCCAGACTAGCCCAGTGCTATCAGTCCTCTATATATCCCAGACTAGCCCAGTGCTATCAGTCCTCTATATATCCCAGACTAGCCCGATGCTATCAGTCCTGCTTTTATCCCAGACTAGCCCGGTGCTATCAGTCCTCTATATATCCCAGGCTAGCACAGTGCTATCAGTCCTCTATATATCCCAGACTAGCCCAGCGCTATCAGTCCTGCATTTATCCCAGACTAGCCCAGTGCTATCAGTCCTCTGTATATCCCAGACTAGCCCAGTGCTATCAGTCCTCTGTATATCCCAGACTAGCCCAGTGCTATCAGTCCTCTATATATCCCAGACTAGCCCAGTGCTATCAGTCCTCTATATATCCCAGACTAGCCCAGTGCTATCAGTCCTCTATATATCCCAGACTAGCCCAGTGCTATCAGTCCTCTATATATCCCAGACTAGCCCAGTGCTATCAGTCCTGCATTTATCCCAGACTAGCCCAGTGCTATCAGTCCTCTATATATCCCAGACTAGCCCAGTGCTATCAGTCCTCTATATATCCCAGACTAGCCCAGTGCTATCAGTCCTCTATATATCCCAGACTAGCCCGGTGCTATTAGTCCTCTATATATCCCAGACTAGCCCAGTGCTATCAGTCCTCTATATATCCCAGACTAGCCCAGTGCTATCAGTCCTCTATATATCCCAGACTAGCCCAGTGCTATCAGTCCTCTATATATCCCAGACTCGCCCGGTGCTATCAGTCCTGCATTTATCCCAGACTAGCCCAGTGCTATCAGTCCTCTATATATCCCAGACTAGCCCAGTGCTATCAGTCCTCTATATATCCCAGACTAGCCCGGTGCTATCAGTCCTCTATATATCCCAGACTAGCCCAGTGCTATCAGTCCTCTATATATCCCAGACTCGCCCGGTGCTATCAGTCCTGCATTTATCCCAGACTAGCCCAGTGCTATTAGTCCTCTATATATCCCAGACTAGCCCAGTGCTATCAGTCCTGCATTTATCCCAGACTAGCCCGGTGCTATCAGTCCTTAATTTATCCAAGACTAGCCCAGTGCTATCAGTCCTCTATATATCCCAGACTAGCCCAGTGCTATCAGTCCTCTATATATCCCAGACTAGCCCAGTGCTATCAGACCTCTATATATCCCAGACTAGCCCAGTGCTATCAGTCCTCTATATATCCCAGACTAGCCCAGCACTATCAGTCCTCTATATATCCCAGACTAGCCCAGTGCTATCAGTCCTCTATATATCCCAGACTAGCCCAGTGCTATCAGTCCTCTATATATCCCAGACTAGCCCAGCACTATCAGTCCTCTATATATCCCAGACTAGCCCAGTGCTATCAGTCCTCTATATATCCCAGACTAGCCCAGTGCTATCAGTCCTCTATATATCCCAGACTAGCCCAGTGCTATCAGTCCTGCATTTATCCCAGACTAGCCCAGTGCTATCAGTCCTCTATATATCCCAGACTAGCCCAGTGCTATCAGTCCTCTATATATTCCAGACTAGCCCAGCGCGTTTACGTTTGTGACAGCACACACTGTATTGCAATCTTTCAGCCTAGCAGATCTGTCAACCACATCACACCACAACAGACGGGTGAAAAACTCAACTCACTTTATATTCATAGCTTTCCATGCATGAGGCAAGCCACATCACCATATGTAATGTTACTGTACAGAATGCTTTACTGTAGACAAAAGACATGCACGTACACTGAACAAAAATATAAACCCTACATGCAACCATTTTGAATATTTTACTTAGTTACAGTTCATAGAAGGAAATCAGTCAATTGAAATAAATAAATTAGGCCCCTAATCTATGGATTTCACATGACTGGGCAGTGGTGCAGGCCTTCCCCTTGGGAGCCAGATCCACCCACTGGGGAGCCAGGTCCAGACAATCAGAATGAGTTTTACCCCACAAAAAGGGCTTTATTGTGCACTGATCACACACCATGACAAAATGGCTGGTTTTAGGCGCTCTCCTTCCTTCACACTTCACTGTCCTGATGATAGCAGCCTGAGATGTGTTAACGCTTGAGACAGTCTGTTTATTGACAGCTAGTGTAAAATATACACATGGGGGGGGTCAGAAGCAGAACCCAAAGCTAAAAGATCTCTGTTGAATGGATGGACATCGTGTACTGTCTCATCTTCCTCCTCCTCCCCATCCTCATTCCCTCTATTGATTCCTCTCCCAAGGTTTTAAGGCCCAGCCTACAGTCACACGTCATGCCCTCCGTTATCCCTGATTGGTCTAGCCTGCAGGATGGTCTGAGGGGATTGGTTAACCCTTGGCAATGGGCATACACTTAACGGTGTGTGTAAATGACCATGGTTTTACAACAACACTGGGGTTGATGTTGATGGGCTGTGGGACTACAAGACCCCTGCAGCACCTGTGGATCTACTGACCAGACAATGTTTGTTGGAGATGACAGGCCTCTCTGCAGAGAAAAAACAGTTGTGTAATTTATTTTCCCTGAACTCTCTTCTTTCCAGACACAAAGAGTGTGGGTTTATATGCCCACTCTTTCTAAATATATAAATAAAAAGTAGATTTAAATGCATCCATGGACAACTAAAGACAAAATGTAATATCCTAGCTGCTGGTGATTCAGTGTTCACTGTAACACAATCAAATCTGTCTTTTCTGGGTCTCTCAGATATGAGCTTGCTTTTTCAGTTGCATTAGAGTCGTAAAAATAAAAAATAAAAAAATCTATTCTAAACTTAAAATCAATGTGGTAAATGGTATTGAGTAATTGTCGGTGGCTGTTAGTCTCGACGAGCAGCCACACTTCACATCTCAGATCCTGTCTGTTAATTAGTTCTGTTGTTGTAGTCTTGTTGTTTTACACAACAAAACGAACTGACCAGGAGAGGGATTGAATGTCCACCCCTTTTGTATCTTTCTGTCTCATCCTGTCTTTTTTCTTGTCTACTAACGTAAAGATTATAAGGTCTCTGGGATTTTTCAATAGTAACTTTAAGAAAGGACATTTCTAAACTTGAAGTGTATTTGAGGTTCAAAAAAGGAAGTTTGTCATTTCCACTTTCACGTCATGGGAAAAAAATTGTCCGTAAATCAGAATCAATTTAATAATTCACATTTCCTGTTGCTGCAGGATTATTTTTCCTGCTTTAGCAAACTGGCTCAAATTAAGATTCTACATCTGTATGTGTTTGCGAAAATATCCCATGTGTATCGTTCTGTGTCCAATATGCCTAAACGTTTTGGTCCCTGTCTGAGTATAATCAGTATAATTTCTCTCTCCCTGTACCCCCTGTATATAGCCTCCACACTGACTCTGTACCGGTACCCCCCTGTATATAGTCTCCACATTGACTCTGTTCCGGTACCCCCTGTATATAGCCTCTACATTGACTCTGTACCGGTACCCCCTGTATATAGCCTCCACATTGACTCTGTACCGGTACCCCCTGTATATAGTCTCCACATTGACTCTGTACCGGTACCCCTCTGTATATAGCCTCCACATTGACTCTGTACCGGTACCCCCTCTATATAGCCTCCACATTGACTCTGTACCGTAATACCCTGTATATAGCCTCCACATTGACTCTGTACCGTAATACCCTGTATATAGCCTCCACATTGACTCTGTACCGTAATACCCTGTATATAGTCTCAACATTGACTCTGTACTGGTACCTCCCTGTATATAGTCTCCACATTGACTCTGTACTGTAATACCCTGTATATAGCCTCCACATTGACTCTGTACCGTAATACCCTGTATATAGTCTCAACATTGACTCTGTACTGGTACCTCCCTGTATATAGTCTCCACATTGACTCTGTACTGTAATACCCTGTATATAGTCTCCACATTGCTGCTCTTAATTACTTGTTACTTTTATTTCTTATTCTTATCTATATTTTTTTGAAACTGCATTGTTGGTTAGGGGTCTGGTAAGTAAGCATTTCACTGTAAGGGTCTGCCCTTGTATTTGGCCCATGTGATTAATACAATTGGATTTGATCATCCTTAAACAAACAGATCTCTGTATTCCCCTGAAGCTCCACATAATATTGTCCTATGGAGGTGAATGGAGGTGAATGGAGCTCTTTCCTCAGTCTCATCACAGCTTTTCTAAGATAGCCCAGCAGTTGTGGGCCGCGGATGGAGGACTAGCCAAGCCCCAGTCCATCAAGTATACAGCAGTGTGTAGTTTTAACTAAGTGTGTGAGGTTATATGAAAGGAGAGTTTTTAACTAACTGTGAGATAGCATGTCGTTTTCATACATAATATAAGCCATTTCCACAGACACTTTTATCCAAGATGACTATCTTGGCGTTTACAAGGGCCACACTACCATCTGAGCTACAGAAAACTAAAGTGATTACTGAGTGAGAGAAGATGTGAAACGTTAGGTATTATTACTGAGTGAGAGAAGATGTGAAACGATAGTTATTATTACTGAGAGAAGATGTGAAACGATAGTTATTATTACTGAGAGAAGATGTGAAACGATAGGTATTATTACTGAGAGAAGATGTGAAACGATAGTTATTATTACTGAGAGAAGATGTGAAACGATAGGTATTATTACTGAGTGAGAGAAGATGTGAAACGATAGGTATTATTACTGAGAGAAGATGTGAAACGATAGGTATTATTACTGAGTGAGAGAAGATGTGAAACGATAGTTATTATTACTGAGTGAGAGAAGATGTGAAACGATAGTTATTATTACTGAGAGAAGATGTGAAACGATAGTTATTATTACTGAGAGAAGATGTGAAACGATAGTTATTATTACTGAGTGAGAGAAGATGTGAAACGATAGGTATTATTACTGAGTGAGAGAAGATGTGAAACGATAGGTATTATTACTGAGTGAGAGAAGATGTGAAACGATAGTTATTATTACTGAGAGAAGATGTGAAACGATAGGTATTATTACTGAGAGAAGATGTGAAACGATAGGTATTATTACTGAGTGAGAGAAGATGTGAAACGATAGGTATTATTACTGAGTGAGAGAAGATGTGAAACGATAGTTATTATTACTGAGAGAAGATGTGAAACGATAGTTATTATTACTGAGAGAAGATGTGAAACGATAGGTATTATTACTGAGAGAAGATGTGAAACGATAGGTATTATTACTGAGTGAGAGAAGATGTGAAACGATAGGTATTATTACTGAGTGAGAGAAGATGTGAAACGATAGTTTTTATTACTGAGAGAAGATGTGAAACGATAGGTATTATTACTGAGAGAAGATGTGAAACGATAGTTTTTATTACTGAGAGAAGATGTGAAACGATAGTTATTATTACTGAGAGAAGATGTGAAACGATAGGTATTATTACTGAGAGAAGATGTGAAACGATAGTTTTTATTACTGAGAGAAGATGTGAAACGATAGTTATTATTACTGAGAGAAGATGTGAAACGATAGGTATTATTACTGAGTGAGAGAAGATGTGAAACGATAGGTATTATTACTGAGTGAGAGAAGATGTGAAACGATAGGTATTATTACTGAGAGAAGATGTGAAACGATAGGTATTATTACTGAGTGAGAGAAGATGTGAAACGATAGGTATTATTACTGAGTGAGAGAAGATGTGAAACGATAGGTATTATTACTGAGTGAGAGAAGATGTGAAACGATAGGTATTATTACTGAGAGAAGATGTGAAACGATAGGTATTATTACTGAGAGAAGATGTGAAACGATAGGTATTATTACTGAGTGAGAGAAGATGTGAAACGATAGTTATTATTACTGAGTGAGAGAAGATGTGAAACGATAGTTATTATTACTGAGAGAAGATGTGAAACGATAGGTATTATTACTGAGAGAAGATGTGAAACGATAGGTATTATTACTGAGTGAGAGAAGATGTGAAACGATAGTTATTATTACTGAGAGAAGATGTGAAACGATAGGTATTATTACTGAGAGAAGATGTGAAACGATAGGTATTATTACTGAGAGAAGATGTGAAACGATAGTTTTTATTACTGAGAGAAGATGTGAAACGATAGGTATTATTACTGAGAGAAGATGTGAAACGATAGTTATTATTACTGAGAGAAGATGTGAAACGATAGGTATTATTACTGAGAGAAGATGTGAAACGATAGTTATTATTACTGAGAGAGAGAGTGTATCCCTGTCTGACTGTTTACGTCCCTCATTAAGAGGACAGAGGGAAGGCTGAGACTCTCCACAGGGACTCTAATGATGCACAAGCTCATTACAGCTCAATTACTTCCTGGAAAAACACCTGACAAACAACACACTGCTATTGTTAGAAGGAGTAGAACTTTTAATCACTATAATATTAGTATAAATATGTATAGTTTTTTATTATTTATACATTGTTTTACCAGGTCAGTTGTATATAGCCTAGCCTAACTGCATTACAGCTAGAGCCGTCTGGTGAAGTGAACGTACGGTGCATTCAGAAAGTATTCAGACCCCTTGACTTTTTCCACATTTTGTTTACGTTACAGCCTTATTCTAAAATGGATTAAATAAAATTTAAAAATCCTCATCAATCTAATCTACACACAATACCCCATAATGACATCACAATACCCCATAATGACATCACAATACCCCATAATGACATCACAATACCCTGTAATGACATCACAATACCCCATAATGACATCACAATATCCTAAGGAATGTTCAATGTCTGCTTTTTTTTCCCTTCATTTTGAATTAAAATCTTATTTACAAAGGCCAAAACCGGACGACGCTGGGCCAATTGTACGCCGCCGTCCTATGGGACTCCCAATCACGGCCGGTTGTGATACAGCCTGGATTCAAACCAGGGCGTCTGTAGTGACGCCTCTAGCACTGCGATGCAGTGCCTTAGACCGCTGGGCCACTAAGGAGCCCCAACATAATTCCACTTTGACATTCTGGGGTTTTGTGTGTAGGTCAGTGACACAAAATCTCCCTTAAATCTATTTCAAATTCAGGCTGTAACAAAAACTAAATGTTTTAAAAAAGTCAAAGGGTGTGAACACTTTCTGACACTCACAAATGAGAGCCATCCTTTACAATGACTGTTCCCCATAGAAACGGTGTGACCTTCCACCTACTCTGACATCATTACCGGACACAGGAAGTAGCCCGCCACCTGTGATGGGCCTCATCCCCTTCATCTTGAGAGAGACCAAGGTCTGCATGACATCCACCGTTTGCCTCCATGTTGCTTCAAAAAACAGCCAGGTTCCAAGCCAGTCTATTCCGGTACTCAAACCCCACAATGTACTACAACCCCGACCCCTGACCCCCTCCATGGAATGTTACTTAGACCGGCCCCTGCAGAGGCATGACTGTTCTAAAGTAAATGGGAGAGGCTGGCAGCTTTCAGATAGCTTAATGAGCATGTTTCTTTTAATTGCCTGGCTGTTCTAATTGGCTCCCAGGGTGAGGCTGTGAGGCTAACACACGGCAGACGATTAAACCACTGGTTTAATAAAGCCTGGGTGGGGAGGAAGGGAGAGAGAGAGAGGAGGATGGTGGGGGAAGGTGTACTGCTAGGAGGGGGTGCTGGTAGAGGGGGTGCTGGTAGAGGGGGTGCTGGAAGAGGGGGGGGTGCTGGTCGAGGGGGGGGGGGGGGCTGCTGGTAGGGGGTGGGGTGGTGGTAGAGGGGGTGGGGTGGGGTGGTTAAGGGGGTTGGCATGCAACCTGTCACTCTAGTCTAATCCCCGACCACGACCTTGGAGGGTGCCTGTGTGTGTGTGTGTGTGTGTGTGTGTGTGTGTGTGTGTGTGTGTGTGAGCGCGCGCGCGTGAAAACATGTATGCCTACGTGCCTGTGTATGTGTGTGTGCGTGCATTTGGGAGGTTTAGAGGGTGACCCACTGGCGTTGATCAACTAGCAGATGAAAACAGACTCCTGCAACAGACTCCCTCTTCCTCTCTATTTCCACTCTCTGAGCCCTGCGCCACTCTTCCTTTCTATCCCCCTCTCTGAGCCCTGCGCCCCTCTTCCTCTCTATCCCCCTCTCTGAGCCCTGCGCCCCTTTTCCTTTCTATCCCCCTCTCTGAGCCCTGCGCCCCTCTTCCTCTCTATCCCCCTCTCTGAGCCCTGCGCCCCTCTTCCTTTCTAACCCCCTCTCTGAGCCCTGCGCCCCTCTTCCTCTCTATCCCCCTCTCTGAGCCCTGCGCCCCTCTTCCTCTCTATCCCCCTCTCTGAGCCCTGTGCCCCTCTTCCTCTCTATCCCCCTCTCTGAGCCCTGCGCCCCTCTTCCTTTCGATCCCCCTCTCTGAGCCCTGCGCCCCTCTTTCTCTCTATTCCCCTCTCTGAGCCCTGCGCCCCTCTTCCTTTCTAACCCCCTCTCTGAGCCCTGCGCCCCTCTTCCTCTCTATCCCCCTCTCTGAGCCCTGCGCCCCTCTTCCTCTCTATCCCCCTCTCTGAGCCCTGTGCCCCTCTTCCTCTCTATCCCCCTCTCTGAGCCCTGCGCCCCTCTTCCTTTCGATCCCCCTCTCTGAGCCCTGCGCCCCTCTTTCTCTCTATTCCCCTCTCTGAGCCCTGCGCCCCTCTTCCTCTCTATACACCTCTCTGAGCCCTGCGCCCCTCTTCCTCGTTATCCCCTCTCTGAGCCCTTTGCCCCTCTTCCTCTTTATCCCCTCTCTGAGCCCTTTGCCCCTCTTCCTCTTTGTCCCCTCTCTGAGCCCTTTGCCCCTCTTCCTCTTTATCCTCCTCTCTGAGCCCTGCGCCACTCTTCCTCTTTATCCTCCTCTCTGAGCCCTGCGCCCCTCTTCCTCTTTATCCTCCTCTCTGAGACCTTTGCCCCTCATCCTCTTTATCCCCCTCTCTGAGCCCTGCGCTCCTCTTTCTCTCTGAGCCCTGCGCCCCTTTTTTTCTCTGAGCCCTGCGCCCCTCTTTCTCTCTGAACCCTGCGCCCCTCTTCCTCTTTATCCCCTCTCTGAGCCCTGCGCCCCTCTTCCTCTCTATCCCCTCTCTGAGCCTTGCGCCCCTCTTCCTCTCTATCCCCCTCTCTGAACCCTGTGCCCCTCTTCCTCTCTATCCCCTCTCTGAGCCCTGCGCCCCTCTTCCTCTTTATCATCCTCTCTGAGTCCTGCGCCCCTCTTCCTCTCTATCCCCCTCTCTGAGCCCTGCACCCCTCTTTCTCTCTATCCCCCTCTCTGAGCCCTGCGTCCCTCTTCCTCTCTATCCCCTCTCTGAGCCCTGTGCCCCTCTTCCTCTCTATCCCCCTCTCTGAGCCCTGCGCCCCTCTTCCTCTCTATCCCCTTCTCTGAGCCCTGCGCCCCTCTTCCTCTCTATCCCCCTCTCTGAGCCCTGCACCCCTCTTCCTCTCTATCCCGCTCTCTGAGCCCTGCGCCCCTCTTCCTCTCTATCCCCCTCTCTGAGCCCTGCGCCCCTCTTCCTCTCTATCCCCCTCTCTGAGCCCTGCGCCCCTCTTCCTCTCTATCCCCCTCTCTGAGCCCTGCGCCCCTCTTCCTCTCTATCCCCCTCTCTGAGCCCTGTGCCCCTCTTCCTTTCGATCCCCCTCTCTGAGCCCTGCGCCCCTCTTTCTCTCTATTCCCCTCTCTGAGCCCTGCGCCCCTCTTCCTCTTTATCATCCTCTCTGAGCCCTTTGCCCCTCGTCCTCTTTATCCTCTACTCTGAACCCTGCGCCCCTCTTTCTCTCTGAGCCCTGCGCCCCTCTTCCTCTCTATCCACCTCTCTGAGCCCTGCGCCCCTCTTCCTCTTTATCTCCTCTCTGAGCCGTTTGCCCCTCTTCCTCTTTATCCCCTCTCTGAGCCCTTTGCCCCTCTTCCTCTTTGTCCCCTCTCTGAGCCCTTTGCCCCTCTTCCTCTCTATCCCCCTCTCTGAGCCCTGCACCCCTCTTTCTCTCTATCCCCCTCTCTGAGCCCTGCGCCCCTCTTCCTCTCTATCCCCTCTCTGAGCCCTGTGCCCCTCTTCCTCTCTATCCCCCTCTCTGAGCCCTGTGCCCCTCTTCCTCTCTATCCCCCTCTCTGAGCCCTGCGCCCCTCTTCCTCTCTATCCCCCTCTCTGAGCCCTGCGCCCCTCTTCCTCTCTATCCCCCTCTCTGAGCCCTGCGCCCCTCTTCCTCTCTATCCCCCTCTCTGAGCCCTGCGCCCCTCTTCCTTTCGATCCCCCTCTCTGAGCCCTGCGCCCCTCTTTCTCTCTATTCCCCTCTCTGAGCCCTGCGCTCCTCTTCCTCTTTATCATCCTCTCTGAGCCCTTTGCCCCTCGTCCTCTTTATCCTCTACTCTGAACCCTGCGCCCCTCTTTCTCTCTGAGCCCTGCGCCCCTCTTCCTCTCTATCCACCTCTCTGAGCCCTGTGCCCCTCTTCCTCTTTATCTCCTCTCTGAGCCGTTTGCCCCTCTTCCTCTTTATCCCCTCTCTGAGCCCTTTGCCCCTCTTCCTCTTTATCCTCCTCTCTGAGCCCTGCGCCACTCTTCCTCTTTATCCTCCTCTCTGAGCCCTGCGCCCCTCTTCCTCTTTATCCTCCTCTCTGAGCCCTTTGCCCCTCGTCCTCTTTATCCCCCTCTCTGAGCCCTGCGCCCCTCTTTCTCTCTGAGCCCTGCGCCCCTTTTTTTCTCTGAGCCCTGCGCCCCTCTTTCTCTCTGAACCCTGCGCCCCTCTTCCTCTTTATCCCCTCTCTGAGCCCTGCGCCCCTCTTCCTCTCTATCCCCTCTCTGAGCCTTGCGCCCCTCTTCCTCTCTATCCCCCTCTCTGAACCCTGTGCCCCTCTTCCTCTCTATCCCCTCTCTGAGCCCTGCGCCCCTCTTCCTCTTTATCCTCCTCTCTGAATCCTGCGCCCCTCTTCCTCTCTATCCCCCTCTCTGAGCCCTGCACCCCTCTATCTCTCTATCCCCCTCTCTGAGCCCTGCGCCCCTCTTCCTCTCTATCCCCTCTCTGAGCCCTGTGCCCCTCTTCCTCTCTATCCCCCTCTCTGAGCCCTGTGCCCCTCTTCCTCTCTATCCCCCTCTCTGAGCACTGCGCCCCTCTTCCTCTCTATCCCCCTCTCTGAGCCCTGCGCCCCTCTTCCTCTCTATCCCCCTCTCTGAGCCCTGCGCCCCTCTTCCTTTCGATCCCCCTCTCTGAGCCCTGCGCCCCTCTTTCTCTCTATTCCCCTCTCTGAGCCCTGCGCCCCTCTTCCTCTTTATCCTCCTCTCTGAGCCCTTTGCCCCTCGTCCTCTTTATCCTCTACTCTGAACCCTGCGCCCCTCTTTCTCTCTGAGCCCTGCGCCCCTCTTCCTCTCTATCCCCCTCTCTGAGCCCTGCGCCCCTCTTCCTCTTTATCTCCTCTCTGAGCCCTTTGCCCCTCTTCCTCTTTATCCCCTCTCTGAGCCCTTTGCCCCTCTTCCTCTTTGTCCCCTCTCTGAGCCCTTTGCCCCTCTTCCTCTTTATCCTCCTCTCTGAGCCCTGCGCCACTCTTCCTCTTTATCCTCCTCTCTGAGCCCTGCGCCCCTCTTCCTCTTTATCCTCCTCTCTGAGCCCTTTGCCCCTCATCCTCTTTATCCCCCTCTCTGAGCCCTGCGCCCCTCTTTCTCTCTGAGCCCTGCGCCCCTTTTTTTCTCCGAGCCCTGCGCCCCTCTTTCTCTCTGAACCCTGCGCCCCTCTTCCTCTTTATCCCCTCTCTGAGCCCTGCACCCCTCTTCCTCTCTATCCCCTCTCTGAGCCTTGCGCCCCTCTTCCTCTCTATCCCCCTCTCTGAACCCTGTGCCCCTCTTCCTCTCTATCCCCTCTCTGAGCCCTGCGCCCCTCTTCCTCTTTATCCTCCTCTCTGAGTCCTGCGCCCCTCTTCCTCTCTATCCCCCTCTCTGAGCCCTGCACCCCTCTTTCTCTCTATCCCCCTCTCTGAGCCCTGCGCCCCTCTTCCTCTCTATCCCCTCTCTGAGCCCTGTGCCCCTCTTCCTCTCTATCCCCCTCTCTGAGCCCTGTGCCCCTCTTCCTCTCTATCCCCCTCTCTGAACCCTGCGCCCCTCTTCCTCTCTATCCCCCTCTCTGAGCCCTGCGCCCCTCTTCCTCTCTATCCCCCTCTCTGAGCCCTGCGCCCCTCTTCCTCTCTATCCCCCTCTCTGAGCCCTGCGCCCCTCTTCCTCTCTATCCCCCTCTCTGAGCCCTGCGCCCCTCTTCCTTTCGATCCCCTTCTCTGAGCCCTGCGCCCCTCTTTCTCTCTATTCCCCTCTCTGAGCCCTGCGCCCCTCTTCCTCTTTATTCTCCTCTCTGAGCCCTTTGCCACTCGTCCTCTTCATCCTCTACTCTGAACCCTGCGCCCCTCTTTCTCTCTGAGCCCTGCGCCCCTCTTCCTCTCTATCCACCTCTCTGAGCCCTGCGCCCCTTTTCCTCTTTATCTCCTCTCTGAGCCCTTTGCCCCTCTTCCTCTTTATCCCCTCTCTGAGCCCTTTGCCCCTCTTCCTCTTTGTCCCCTCTCTGAGCCCTTTGCCCCTCTTCCTCTTTATCCTCCTCTCTGAGCCCTGCGCCACTCTTCCTCTTTATCCTCCTCTCTGAGCCCTGCGCCCCTCTTCCTCTTTATCCTCCTCTCTGAGCCCTTTGCCCCTCATCCTCTTTATCCCCCTCTCTGAGCCCTGCGCCCCTCTTTCTCTCTGAGCCCTGCGCCCCTTTTTTTCTCTGAGCCCTGCGCCCCTCTTTCTCTCTGAACCCTGCGACCCTCTTCCTCTTTATCCCCTCTCTGAGTCCTGCGCCCCTCTTCCTCTCTATCCCCTCTCTGAGCCTTGCGCCCCTCTTCCTCTCTATCCCCCTCTCTGAACCCTGTGCCCCTCTTCCTCTCTATCCCGTCTCTGAGCCCTGCGCCCCTCTTCCTCTTTATCCTCCTCTCTGAGTCCTGCGCCCCTCTTCCTCTCTATCCCCCTCTCTGAGCCCTGCACCCCTCTTTCTCTCTATCCCCCTCTCTGAGCCCTGCGCCCCTCTTCCTCTTTATCCTCCTCTCTGAGTCCTGCGCCCCTCTTCCTCTTTATCCCCTCTCTGAGCCCTGCACCCCTCTTCCTCTCTATCCCCTCTCTGAGCCTTGCGCCCCTCTTCCTCTCTATCCCCCTCTCTGAACCCTGTGCCCCTCTTCCTCTCTATCCCCTCTCTGAGCCCTGCGCCCCTCTTCCTCTTTATCCTCCTCTCTGAGTCCTGCGCCCCTCTTCCTCTCTATCCCCCTCTCTGAGCCCTGCACCCCTCTTTCTCTCTATCCCCCTCTCTGAGCCCTGCGCCCCTCTTCCTCTCTATCCCCTCTCTGAGCCCTGTGCCCCTCTTCCTCTCTATCCCCCTCTCTGAGCCCTGTGCCCCTCTTCCTCTCTATCCCCCTCTCTGAACCCTGCGCCCCTCTTCCTCTCTATCCCCCTCTCTGAGCCCTGCGCCCCTCTTCCTCTCTATCCCCCTCTCTGAGCCCTGCGCCCCTCTTCCTCTCTATCCCCCTCTCTGAGCCCTGCGCCCCTCTTCCTCTCTATCCCCCTCTCTGAGCCCTGCGCCCCTCTTCCTTTCGATCCCCTTCTCTGAGCCCTGCGCCCCTCTTTCTCTCTATTCCCCTCTCTGAGCCCTGCGCCCCTCTTCCTCTTTATCCTCCTCTCTGAGCCCTTTGCCACTCGTCCTCTTCATCCTCTACTCTGAACCCTGCGCCCCTCTTTCTCTCTGAGCCCTGCGCCCCTCTTCCTCTCTATCCACCTCTCTGAGCCCTGCGCCCCTTTTCCTCTTTATCTCCTCTCTGAGCCCTTTGCCCCTCTTCCTCTTTATCCCCTCTCTGAGCCCTTTGCCCCTCTTCCTCTTTGTCCCCTCTCTGAGCCCTTTGCCCCTCTTCCTCTTTATCCTCCTCTCTGAGCCCTGCGCCACTCTTCCTCTTTATCCTCCTCTCTGAGCCCTGCGCCCCTCTTCCTCTTTATCCTCCTCTCTGAGCCCTTTGCCCCTCATCCTCTTTATCCCCCTCTCTGAGCCCTGCGCCCCTCTTTCTCTCTGAGCCCTGCGCCCCTTTTTTTCTCTGAGCCCTGCGCCCCTCTTTCTCTCTGAACCCTGCGCCCCTCTTCCTCTTTATCCCCTCTCTGAGCCCTGCGCCCCTCTTCCTCTCTATCCCCTCTCTGAGCCTTGCGCCCCTCTTCCTCTCTATCCCCCTCTCTGAACCCTGTGCCCCTCTTCCTCTCTATCCCCTCTCTGAGCCCTGCGCCCCTCTTCCTCTTTATCCTCCTCTCTGAGTCCTGCGCCCCTCTTCCTCTCTATCCCCCTCTCTGAGCCCTGCACCCCTCTTTCTCTCTATCCCCCTCTCTGAGCCCTGCGCCCCTCTTCCTCTCTATCCCCTCTCTGAGCCCTGTGCCCCTCTTCCTCTCTATCCCCCTCTCTGAGCCCTGTGCCCCTCTTCCTCTCTATCCCCCTCTCTGAGCCCTGCGCCCCTCTTCCTCTCTATCCCCCTCTCTGAGCCCTGCGCCCCTCTTTCTCTCTGAGCCCTGCGCCCCTCTTTCTCTCTGAGCCCTGCGCCCCTCTTCCTCTCTGAGCCCTGCGCCCCTCTTCCTCTCTATCCCCCTCTCTGAGCCCTGTGCCCCTCTTCCTCTCTGAACCCTGCGCCCCTCTTCCTCTCTACATCCCTTTATCCCCTCCTTTCCAGTCCCTCCCTCTCTCTTTCATTTAAAGTGGTGGGGAACACAACAAATGTCTCCTTCATACTTAGTCAAACTGGTGGTCTTCTTCACTTCACTAAAACCCCTCTATCCCACCATGGTCTTCCCATCCCACGTCCAAATGCATAGTGGTATACTTCTCTACAACAAGTTCAACTGCGTTTAAAATAGGAGTGTAGAGAACGTCTGTATTCCAAATGACACCCTATTCCCTATATAGTGCACTACTTTAGACCAGAAACCTATGGCACCCTATTCCCTACGTAGTGCACTACTTTAGACCCTATTCCCTATACAGTGCACTACTTTAGACCCTATTCCCTATATAGTGCACTACTTTAGACCAGAGCCCTATGGCACCCTATTCCCTATACAGTGCACTACTTTAGACCAGGACCCAAAGGATTGCACTATATATAGGTTGGGACACAGCGTGTGTCTATAACAGTCTCCCATTCCTCTATCATTATGAGACTGCTGTCACTAGGGCCTCTCCAGAGGACATATGGCCCTTCACATTCAAACCAGAGGCAATTACTGTAGTCCAGAGCCTGGAGAGGACAGTCTGGAGTCTGTAGCCCAGATAGAGAGGGCCCTTCCCTGCCTGACAGATGGCAGTGGTGCCCGTTTCCTATCCCCTCCTACTGACATACAGCAGCCACCTCCCTATCAGCTACATCAATCTGGCCCAGCCCAGCCTGGCCTTCCAGCTGCCATTACCCATCAGGCCTAATGAGCCTGAGGCCCAGCCCAGCCTGGCTCCTCGCTGGTGGGGGAGGATGGAGGGGGCTGTAGAAACAAAGACACCAACCCCACTTATTGTAGACCCCCCCCCCCCCCCCCCCCCCCCAGACAAGAGCCATGGATTAGTTCCATTGCTTGGGAGAAGGGTGGGTGGGGGGAAAAGCCATCAAGGGCAAGTTTTGTAAGAAGAGATGGTTCTCTCCAGGGCCACTGCAAGTGACCCAGGCCCCTTCCTCAGCCAGACAGAATGTAGCCATACTAAACTGCTGTGAAAAACTCCAGTGAAACTGGAAGTTGCTGTCCGTTTTACCCATCAACCACTTCAGAAATGAACTTCTAACCCGTTAGGGTAAATAACCTCACCCTTCACGCATAATACACCTGGCAGTTAGGACAGCTGGTATTCCATTTCCATCTCATCTTACCCACTATGTTTAATGTGTAGCCTAAAGGAGGAGCCTAAAGGAGGAGCCTAAAGGAGGAGCCTAAAGGCCACCTTAAGTGAACCAACAGACTGGAAGAATAGCTGACCGAGAATAGAGTTACAGTGTTTCCTGTTGGCATGACGATCCAATTTCTGTTAGAAAAACTGTTAGAATAAAACCTGTTAGAAACGGCAGTACTGTAGAACATGTTTATCCCAATGCCTGTCCTATCCCGCAAGCCAATCGCATTCATCACTAACTGGTGGCTGGGGAATCTATTGATGGGTTTCCATTGTTGGCGCTGGAATTAGCAGCCTAGGCTAGGTGATCCTGTTCTTTTGCTTATTTAAATTTAGATATTATTTATTTTCTTTTTTTTTGTTGTTGCAAAATGTGTTTTTTGTTAGCTAATTTATTAGCTATTAGCATGGTATGACTGTCAAGTTAGTCGGTTTCCCTTAACTAATATTTCACTGTCATCAAGAAGCTTAGCAAGCTAACTCGCTAGCAAACTAGCTAGCTATATTTCGATTTGAAGTAAGGCAACGGTGTTTGGAGATGGCAAACTCATTGAAGATTAAGTTTGGAGCAGTTTCCTCCAGCGATTAGCTTTAAGGCAGACTATTCTGGACTGATGTACAGAATGGCTTTGGTGGCTTTTCTGGTGCCTTGGCGGTTGTTGTGGCATCACCCAGGTGGGTGCTACAAATCGGTGGTGGGGATGGAGGTTCTACCCATGGAGTCTGACCTCAGAGACTACTACAGAGAAGAGCTGCTTCAGAGACGACAAGGGCCCTGATGAACAGCTCTGGGACCGGTTCCCCGATAGTGATGGAATTTAGGTTTACTAGTGTTTGAACAATTCATCTTTCCTACAACGCCCGAAGATGTAACATTTGTTTCCCAAAAAACACCACGCAGACAGAACGTTCGCTAAGAGCACCGTTAAGTGTCTGATACTGATAGGATGCACTGCTCTCGGATCAGCTTTCTCCCTTTCAAATCTTACCTTAATATTATAATTATTCCACAATACTGACGACGGATCGGCTCCTAGAGAGATACTATCACCTACGGCTGCAAAATATTGGAGCGGCTTATTCTAATGCCTACCATATAATAACGGACTAACTCAAGATTTGACACATCGTTGATCACGTTATACATCATGAAATATATTGAGACAAAAATTATAGTAGCGTACAAATAGCTAAATAAAACTCAATAGAATGAACATGAAATGTATTTCAATATATAGATCTATGTAGTCTACACTGTGTTTGTCTTTTAATAGTCCTCTTGGTTTTCATTTGTCTTTCGCTTGTTTGTCTTTTAACAAGGCAAGTCAGTTATGAACAAATTCTTATTTTCAATGACAGCCCAGGAACAGTGGGCTAACTGGTCTAGGAACAGTGGGCTAACTGGTCTAGGAACAGTGGGTTAACTGGTCTAGGAACAGTGGGTTAACTGGTCTAGGAACAGTGGGTTAACTGGTCTAGGAACAGTGGGTTAACTGGTCTAGGAACAGTGGGCTAACTGGTCTAGGAACAGTGGGCTAACTGGTCTAGGAACAGTGGGTTAACTGGTCTAGGAACAGTGGGTTAACTGGTCTAGGAACAGTGGGCTAACTGGTCTAGGAACAGTGGGTTAACTGGTCTAGGAACAGTGGGTTAACTGGTCTAGGAACAGTGGGTTAACTGGTCTAGGAACAGTGGGCTAACTGGTCTAGGAACAGTGGGCTAACTGGTCTAGGAACAGTGGGTTAACTGGCCTAGGAACAGTGGGCTAACTGGTCTAGGAACAGTGGGCTAACTGGTCTAGGAACAGTGGGTTAACTGGTCTAGGAACAGTGGGTTAACTGGCCTAGGAACAGTGGGTTAACTGGCTAGGAACAGTGGGTTAACTGGCTAGGAACATTGGGTTAACTGGCTAGGAACAGTGGGTTAACTGGCTAGGAACAGAGGGTTAACTACCTGTTCAGCAGAACAACAGATGTTTACCTTGTCAGCTCGGGGATTTGATCTTGCAACCATTTCGATTACTAGTCCAACACTCTAACCACTAGACTACCTGCCTCCCCAACACTCTAACCACTAGGCTACCTACCTCCCCAACACTCTAACCACTAGGCTACCTACCTCCCCAACACTCTAACCATTAGGCTACCTACCTCCCCAACACTCTAACCGTTAGGCTACCTACCTCCCCAACACTCTAACCACTAGGCTACCTGCCTCCTCAACACTCTAACCACTAGACTACCTGCCGCCCCTACACTCTAACCACTAGGCTACCTACCTCCCCAACACTCTAACCATTAGGCTACCTGCCTCCCCAACACTCTAACCACTAGGCTACCTACCTCCCCATCACTCTAACCATTAGGCTACCTACCTCCCCATCACTCTAACCACTAGACTACCTGCCTCCTCGACACTCTAACCATTAGGCTACCCTGTCTCCTCTACACACTAACCACTAGGCTACCTGCCTCCTCAACACTCTAACCACTAGGCTACCTGCCTCCCCAACACTCTAACCATTAAGCTACCTGCCTCCCCAACACTCTAACCACTAGGCTACCTACCTCCCCAACACTCTAACCATTAGGCTACCTACCTCCCCAACACTCTAACCATTAGGCTACCTGCCTCCTCTACACTCTAACCACTAGGCTACCTGACTCCTCAACACTCTAAACACTAGGCTACCTACCTCCCCAACACTCTAACCATTAGGCTACCTACCTCCCCAACACTCTAACCATTAGGCTACCCTGCCTCCTCTACACTCTAACCACTAGGCTACCTGCCTCCTCAACACTCTAACCACTAGGCTACCTGCCTCCCAACACTCTAACCATTAGGCTACCTACCTCCCCAACACTCTAACCATTAGGCTACCTGCCTCCTCTACACTCTAACCATTAGGCTACCTGCCTCCTCTACACTCTAACCACTAGGCTACCTGCCGCCCCAACACTCTAACCATTAGGCTACCTGCCTCCTCTACACTCTAACCACTAGGCTACCTGCCTCCTCAACACTCTAACCACTAGGCTACCTGCCTCCTCTACACTCTAACCACTAGGCTACCCTGCCGCCTCTACACTCTAACCACTAGGCTACCTGCCTCCTCTACACTCTAACCACTAGACTACCTGCCTCCTCTACACTCTAACCACTAGGCTACCCTGCCGCCTCTACACTCTAACCACTAGGCTACCTACCTCCTCTACACTCTAACCACTAGGCTACCCTGCCGCCTCTACACTCTAACCACTAGGCTACCTGCCTCCTCTACACTCTAACCACTAGACTACCTACCGCCCCTACACTCTAACCACTAGGCTACCTGCCGCCCCTACACTCTAACCACTAGACTACCCTGCCGCCCCTCCACTCTAACCACTAGGCTACCTGCCTCCTCTACACTCTAACCATTAGGCTACCTGCCTCCTCTACACTCTAACCACTAGACCACCTGCCTCCTCAACACTCTAACCACTAGGCTACCTGCCTCCTCTATACTCTAACCACTAGGCTACCTGCCTCCTCTACACTCTAACCTCTAGGCTACCTACCTTCTCAACACTCTAACCATTAGGCTACCTGCCTCCTCAACACTCTAACCACTAGGCTACCTGCCGCCCCAACACTCTAACCACTAGGCTAACCTGCCGCCCCTACGCTCTAACCACTAGGCTACCTGCCGCCCCTACGCTCTAACCACTAGGCTACCTGCCTCCTCTACGCTCTAACCAATAGGCTACCTGCCTCCTCTACGCTCTAACCACTAGGCTACCTGCAACCCCAACACTCTAACCATTAGGCTACCTACCTCCCCAACACTCTAACCATTAGGCTACCCTGCCTCCTCTACACTCTAACCACTAGGCTACCTGCCTCCTCAACACTCTAACCACTAGGCTACCTGCCTCCCAACACTCTAACCATTAGGCTACCTACCTCCCCAACACTCTAACCATTAGGCTACCTACCTCCCCAACACTCTAACCATTAGGCTACCTGCCTCCTCTACACTCTAACCATTAGGCTACCTGCCTCCTCTACACTCTAACCACTAGGCTACCTGCCGCCCCAACACTCTAACCATTAGGCTACCTGCCTCCTCTACACTCTAACCACTAGGCTACCTGCCTTCTCAACATTCTAACCACTAGGCTACCCTGCCGCCTCTACACTCTAACCACTAGGCTACCTGCCTCCTCTACACTCTAACCACTAGACTACCTGCCTCCTCTACACTCTAACCACTAGGCTACCCTGCCGCCTCCACACTCTAACCACTAGGCTACCTACCTCCTCTACACTCTAACCATTAGGCTACCCTGCCACCTCTACAGTCTAACCACTAGGCTACCTGCCTCCTCTACACTCTAACCACTAGACTACCTACCGCCCCTACACTCTAACTACTAGGCTACCTGCCTCCTCTACACTCTAACCATTAGGCTACCTGCATCCTCTACACTCTAACCACTAGGCTACCTAAACCCTCTACACTCTAACCACTAGGCTACCTGCCGCCCCTACACTCTAACCACTAGACTACCCTGCCGCCCCTACACTCTAACCACTAGGCTACCTGCCTCCTCTACACTCTAACCACTAGGCTACCCTGCCGCCTCTACACTCTAACCACTAGGCTACCTACCTCCTCTACACTCTAACCACTAGGCTACCCTGCCGCCTCTACACTCTAACCACTAGGCTACCTGCCTCCTCTACACTCTAACCACTAGACTACCTACCGCCCCTACACTCTAACCACTAGGCTACCTGCCGCCCCTACACTCTAACCACTAGACTACCCTGCCGCCCCTACACTCTAACCACTAGGCTACCTGCCTCCTCTACACTCTAACCATTAGGCTACCTGCCTCCTCTACACTCTAACCACTAGACTACCTGCCTCCTCAACACTCTAACCACTAGGCTACCTGCCTCCTCTATACTCTAACCACTAGGCTACCTGCCTCCTCTACACTCTAACCTCTAGGCTACCTACCTTCTCAACACTCTAACCATTAGGCTACCTGCCTCCTCAACACTCTAACCACTAGGCTACCTGCCGCCCCAACACTCTAACCACTAGGCTAACCTGCCGCCCCTACGCTCTAACCACTAGGCTACCTGCCGCCCCTACGCTCTAACCACTAGGCTACCTGCCTCCTCTACGCTCTAACCAATAGGCTACCTGCCTCCTCTACGCTCTAACCACTAGGCTACCTGCAACCCCAACACTCTAACCATTAGGCTACCTACCTCCCCAACACTCTAACCATTAGGCTACCCTGCCTCCTCTACACTCTAACCACTAGGCTACCTGCCTCCTCAACACTCTAACCACTAGGCTACCTGCCTCCCAACACTCTAACCATTAGGCTACCTGCCTCCTCTACACTCTAACCACTAGGCTACCTGCCGCCCCAACACTCTAACCATTAGGCTACCTGCCTCCTCTACACTCTAACCACTAGGCTACCTGCCTTCTCAACATTCTAACCACTAGGCTACCCTGCCGCCTCTACACTCTAACCACTAGGCTACCTGCCTCCTCTACACTCTAACCACTAGACTACCTGCCTCCTCTACACTCTAACCACTAGGCTACCCTGCCGCCTCCACACTCTAACCACTAGGCTACCTACCTCCTCTACACTCTAACCATTAGGCTACCCTGCCGCCTCTACAGTCTAACCACTAGGCTACCTGCCTCCTCTACACTCTAACCACTAGACTACCTACCGCCCCTACACTCTAACTACTAGGCTACCTGCCTCCTCTACACTCTAACCACTAGGCTACCTGCATCCTCTACACTCTAACCACTAGCCTACATGCCTCCTCTACACTCTAACCACTAGGCTACCTGCCTCCTCAACACTCTAACCACTAGATTACCTGCCTCCTCTACACTCTAACCACTAGGCTACCCTGCCGCCTTTACACTCTAACCACTAGGCTACCTACCTCCTCTACACTCTAACCACTAGGCTACCCTGCCGCCTCTACACTCTAAACACTAGGCTACCCTGCCTCCTCTACACTCTAACCACTAGGCTACCTGCCTCCTCTACACTCTAACCACTAGGCTACCTAAACCCTCTACACTCTAACCACTAGGCTACCTGCCGCCCCTACACTCTAACCACTAGACTACCCTGCCGCCCCTACACTCTAACCACTAGGCTACCTGCCTCCTCTACACTCTAACCATTAGGCTACCTGCCTCCTCTACACTCTAACCACTAGGCTACCTGCCTCCTCAACACTCTAACCACTAGGCTACCTGCCTCCTCTATACTCTAACCACTAGGCTACCTGCCTCCTCTACACTCTAACCTCTAGGCTACCTACCTTCTCAACACTCTAACCATTAGGCTACCTGCCTCCTCAACACTCTAACCACTAGGCTACCTGCCGCCCCAACACTCTAACCACTAGGCTACCCTGCCGCCCCTACGCTCTAACCACTAGGCTACCTGCCGACCCTACGCTCTAACCACTAGGCTACCTGCCTCCTCTACGCTCTAACCACTAGGCTACCTGCCTCCTCTACGCTCTAACCACTAGGCTACCTGCAACCCCCTACACTCTAACCACTAGGCTACCTGCAACCCCCTACACTCTAACCACTAGACTACCTGCCTCCTCGACACTCTAACCACTAGGCTACCTGCCTCCTCTACACTCTAACCACTAGGCTACCTGCCTCCTCTACACTCTAACCACTAGGCTACCTGCCTCCTCTACACTCTAACCATTAGGCTACCTGCCTCCTCTACACTCTAACCACTAGGCTACCTGCCTCCTCTACACTCTAACCACTAGGCTACCTGCCTCCTCTACACTCTAACCACTAGGCTACCTGCCTCTTCTACACTCGAACCACTAGGCTACCTGCCTCCTCCACACTCTAACCACTAGGCTACCTGGTCTATGTATCCAACACAGTGTTTATCTTTTAAAACAGTCATCTGGGTTTTAATTTGAAACGTCGTTGTTATTTGCTTGTTATGCTAAGAAATGGCCAACTTTCTATTTGTAGTCATTGCACTCACAGTCACATTTCTTCTGAAGTTATCAGAGGTCACAAAAAAGACATCTTGATTTTGTGTTTAGCAGAGATCTTGTGTTTAGCAGAGATCTTGTGTTTAGCAGAGATCTTGTGTTTAGCAGAGATCTTGTGTTTAGCAGAGATCTTGTGTTTAGCAGAGATCTTGTGTTTAGCAGAGATCTTGTGTTTAGCAGAGATCTTCTGTGTATAAAGTGATGCGGAAGGGGGGGGGAGCATCTAACAACGTATTTGTCTGTTCTATGAGTCAATCGTTAAGTAACAAGCGTTTTAAAGAGCAACTTTAGTAACGATTGTTTTGGGAAACAGCTCGGACGTTTAACGATGCTCCCATGAAGGTTCTTACGATGAACGTAGCCTTAAGATGCTTTTGGGAAACCGGGCCCGGGACCAGTCTGAAACCCCCTGGATCTGATGCCCCGCCCCGCACCTCTCCATTTCCTCTCCGAAATGCCTCTTCTCTAGCCTTCATACAAGCGCTGACTGTTCAAGCCACCAGTTAACTTCCTGTCTGCCATAATAATCCATCTATTGAACTACTTGTTTTGAGTTTTTCAAAATTGCCCGTCAATTATTTTTCTCCTTCACTTTTAAAGGACGTTTTGTAATAAAAAATCACTCTAAAAGTTTAATAAATTATTATTATTATTTATTCAACTGTCCAAAAGTGTATCACTACGGAGAGAAGCTTAGAGCCCCTCCAGGAGTACGTACCACCTTGGAAGATGTATTAGACTCAGATAAACGATCAGTTAGGAGGGAGGCCTGACTGCCACGAAGATAGTCGCTATCTGCCCAGATTACATGTCCATTTCGTTTATCTACATTACCTCAGAGTAGCATACACTTTGTACTCAGGCAACTTTATTGCATGTCTACATTTACATTGACAGCCCCACCTCCATTTGACTTGTACACTGCTGCTACTCACTGTTTATTATCTATGCATAGTCACTTCACCCCTACCTACATGTACACATTACCTCAACTAACCTGTACCCCTGCACACTGACTCGGTACCGGTACCCCATGTATATAGTCTCCACACTGACTCGGTACTGGTACCCCATGTATATAGTCTCCACACTGACTCGGTACTGGTACCCCCTGTATATAGTCTCCACACTGACTCGGTACTGGTACCCCATGTATATAGTCTCCACATTGACTCGGTACCGGTACCCCCTGTATATATTCTCCATATTGACTCGGTACCGTAACCCCCTGTATACAGTCGTGGCCAAAAGTTTTGAGAAAGACACAAATATTAATTTTCACAAAGTTTGCTGCTTCAGTGTCTTTAGATATTTTTGTCAGATGTTACTATGGAATACTGAAGTATAATTACAAGCATTTCATAAGTGTCAAAGGCTTTTATTGACAATTACATGAAGTTGATGCAAAGAGTCAATATTTACAGTGTTGACCCTTCTTTTTCAAGATCTCTGCAATCCACCCTGGCATGCTGTTAATTAACTTCTGGGCCACATCCTGACTGATGGCAGCCCATTCTTGCATAATCAATGCTTGGGGTTTGTCAGAATTTGTGGGTTTTTGTTTGTCCACCCGCCTCTTGAGGATTGACCACAAGTTCTCAATGGGATTAAGGTCTGGGGAGTTTCCTGGCCATGGACCCAAAATATAAAAGTTTTGTTCCCCGAGTCACTTAGTTATCACTTTTGCCTTATGGCAAGGTGCTCCATCTTGCTGGAAAAGGCATTGTTCGTCACCAAACTGTTCCTGGATGGTTGGGAGAAGTTGCTCTTGGAGGATGTGTTGGTACCATTCTTTATTCATGGCTGTGTTCTTAGGAAAAATTGTGAGCGAGCACACTCCCTTGGCTGAGACACAACCCCACACATGAATGATCTCAGCATGCTTTACTGTTGGCATGACACAGGACTGATGGTAGCGCTCACCTTGTCTTCTCCGGACAAGCTTTTCTCCAGATGCCCCAAACAATCGGAAAGGGGATTCATCAGAGAAAATGACTTTACCCCAGTCCTTAGCAGTCCAATCCCTGTACCTCTTGCAGAATATCAGTCTGTCCCTGATGTTTTTCCTGGAGAGAAGTGGCTTTCTTGCTGCCCTTCTTGACACCAGGCCATCCTCCAAAAGTCTTTGCCTCACTGTGCGTGCAGATGCACTCACACCTGCCTGCTGCCATTCCTGAGCAAGCTCTGTACTGGTGGTGCCCCGATCCCACAGCTGAATCAACTTTAAGAGACGGTCCTGGCGCTTGCTGGACTTTCTTGGGTGCCCTGAAGCCTTCTTCACAACAATTGAACCGCTCTCTTTGAAGTTCTTGATGATCAGATAAATGGTTGATTTAGGTGCAATCTTACTGGCAGCAATATACAGGGGGTACAGGTGTGTCCTACCCGCTGACACAGGTAGCTGTGTCCTGCAATAACTCTTATCAATGTTTATTATGATTATTTCTGTAAATTGATGTAAATTGTTGTAAATTGATGTAAATTGATGTAAATTGATGTAAATTGATGTGGCTCTCTGCAAAATCACTGGATGTAAAACGGTGTAAAATACTGTTTGTATGTTTAAGGAATTTTAATTATGAGATTTCTGTTGTTTGAATTTGGTGCCCCTCACTTTCACTGGCTGTTGTCATATCCTAAGCCATAATAAGTTTTAACCAGGGCATGATAGCGTTCACATCCATTCTGTGTATTCTACCAAACTTTCCCAGCATGTATCTACAAATATAAACCCAGTTTAGTATGATACTCATCCAGACTCAACTGACCCCTGTTCCTCCATCATCTCCTGGAGCTCCATGCATTTCAGCTCCACCCTCCTCTTTCTGTCATGGTCTAGGATCTCCCTGTGGGCCTTCTTCACTAGGACAGGCTCCGGGCTAGGCTCCTCCTCTGGAACCACCTCTTCTTCTGGCTTGGGCCCCACAGCCGGGGCAGGTACCGACACTGACCCGCCCTCCCCGGCTCCTGTTCCTGCCATGGCCACGGCCGTAGGAAGCACACCGTTAACAATGTCCTGGGGGGAAGGCACCCTCGCCCCATCGTACATGGTGACGACGTTCTATAGAGAGAGAGAGAGAAAGAGAGAGAGAGAGAGAGAGAGAGAGAGAGAGAGAGAGAGAGAGAGAGAGAGAGAGAGGTTAGTGGTACCGGTTGAATTGTTTACCTGGGATGTACAATCAGGTCCATAATGATTGGCACCCTTGATAAAGATGAGCAAAAAAGACTGTATAAAATCAGAATGTATTCACACCCCATGACTTTTCCATATTTTTTTGTGTTACAACGTGAATTTAAAATTAATGAAATTATTATGTTTTGACACTGGCACAAAATACCCCATAATGTCAAAATGGAATTATGGTTTACCCATTTTTGTTTTACAAATATATTACATTTGTAAAGCTGAAATATCTTGAGTCAATAAGCATTCAACCCCTTTTGTTACGACAAACTTAAATAAGTTCAGGAGTAAAACTGCTGAACAAGTCACATAATAACGTTGCATGGACTCACTCTGTGTACAATAATAGTGTTTAACATGACTACCTCATCTCTGTACCCCACACATTCAAATGATCTATAAAGATCAATGAGTCGAGCAGTGGATTTCAAACACAGATTCACACACAAAGACCAAAAAAAAGGGCACCTATTGGTAGATGGGTAAGAATAAAGAAGCAGACATTGAATATCTCTTTGACTATGGTGACTATGGTGACTATGGTGACTATGGTGACTATGGTGAATTCATCAGTTACACTTCGGATGGTGTATCAATATACCCAGCCAATACAAACATACAGGCATCCTTATTAACTCAGTTGCCGGAGAGAAAGGAAACCGCTCAGGGATTTCACTATGAGGCCATATGGTGACTTTACAACAGCTCCAGAGTTCAGTTGTATTTACTCCACAATACTAAAATGAATTGACATAGTGAAAAGAAAGAAGACTGTACTAGAGCTGTGGCGGTCACCAACTTTCGTCAGACGGTGATTTTCAAACAAATACCTCAAGGTAATTGACCGATAATTAACATAAACACATTTAGCATCTCCTGGCTTCCACACTGATGCAGACCTGTGAAACATCTACATTTTAAAAAGTCTAATAAATCCATGTAATATAGCTTACACCTTCAAAATAAATCCATTATTTATTTTAGACAGGACTAAAGAAGCATGATATGAAGAAATTCTGGTCTATTTCAGAAGAACAGAATAACATACTCTGAGTTGTCCTTATGTTAGGTCCTGATCTGGCTATACCAAATGTCTGTTGGCAAAACTAGTACTCTTCTTCTTATTGGTGTTCTGTAGTAGTGGTTTCTTTGCAGAAATTAGACCATGAAGGCCTGATTCACGCAGTCTCCTCTACAAATGTGATGTTGAGATGTGTCTGTTACTTGAAATCTGAGGTCCAGTTAACTCTAACGAATTGATCCTCTGCAGCAGAGTTATTAACTCAGCGTCTTTCTTTCCTGTGGTTGTCCTCATGAGAGCCAAATTCATCATAGCGCTTGATGGTTTTTGTGACTGCACTTGAAGAAACTTTGAAAGTTCTTGAAATGTTCTGCATTGACTGACCTTCATGTCAGTCAATCTGGACTGATTGTCGTTTCTCTTTGCTTATTTTAGCTGTTCTTGCCAAATAGGGCTATCTTCTGTATACCAACCCTACCTAGTCACAACACAACTGATTGGCGGAAACACAATTAGAAAGAAAGAAATTCCACAAATTAAAATGTAACAAGGCACACCTGTGAATTGAAATGCATTCCAGGTGACTACCTCATGAAGCTGGTTGAGAGAATGCCAAAAGTGTGCAGAGCTGTCATCAGGGCAAAGGGTGGCTACTTTGAAGGATCTCAAATATAAAATATATTTGGATTTGTTTAACAATTTGTTTTGGTTATTACATGATTCCATATGTGTTGTTTCATAGCTTTTATTCTACAATGTAGAAAAAGTAAAAATAAAAACTTGAATGAGTAGATGTGTCCAAACTTTTGCCTGGTACTGTATGTGCTCCTATATGTTTAATTTAGAGTTATTAATGTAACTTTAGTTGTTCTACAAACGTTGGGCTATATGTATAGATTTTTAATGCATTGTAAGGCTGCGTGATGCGACTCTAAAGCACTAGCCTATGTCAATCTACTATCCCTCATAGTACAAAATTAACTTGTTCTATTCTGTGCGAGAAATAGAAATTCTAAACATAGTCTGGGACAGTTGTGGGAAGCGATATATCTCAAATTAAACTTTTTACGTAATGTGGCTGACGCAATAGATCAGAACGTTCAGCTTAAAATGTTGCTAAACTATTAGGCTATTTTTTCACACTAGAAGCGCAGCAATGTGCACCGGGCAGTAGGCTATAAGCACAAATGTTGGCTTTGATTTAGAATGGACCATTATCATTAATCTGTCTAGAAACAGGGGAAATATATACATGTCATTTATGCACTTAAATAGCGAATTGAGAACCGTTTTTCCCCTGGTTCTTCTCCAGGTAGGCTGGCATTCATTTCCATTACATTTGCATTAACGTCAGAGTGATTAGAGGGACAATAGAGTGCTGAGTACCAGGCAGTTAGCAAGTTTGGTAGACTACTAATGACATGGGTGTGTGTGTGTGTGTGTGTGTGTGTGTGTGTGTGTGTGTGTGCGTTCAGAGCCAGGCTGAATGGATGAGCCGGAGCCAACCAGGGTCTGAGGAGGATCCGAGCAGACGCCAGTCACCACACAGAGCACCATCAGCTATTAGCTCTCCCTCAGTTAGCTCTGGAGCAGTGATAGCATGCTAACCTGAGTAGCTGAGTCCTTCAATGAGACTCTGACTAGCAGCCATTACTGTCTGGAGGAGTGATAGCATGCTAACGAGAGTAGCAAACGTCACGTGGAATTTGAATGTCTTCATGACGGTCACCATAACAGCACTAGCCTGTACAGAATAAAAAATATTCAAAAACTTTCATCCTGTTTGGAACAAGGCACTAAAGTAATACTTCAAAATATGTGGCCAAGCAATTCACTTATTGTCCTGAATACAAAGGGTTATGTCCAGTACAACACATTACTGAGTACCATTCTCAATGTTTTCAAGCATGGTGGTGGCTGCATCATGTTATGGGTATGCTTGTAATCGTTAAGGACTGGGGAGTTTTTCAGGATTGGAAACGGTGCTATGGTCAGATGACATGAAGATTGAGCTCTTTGGCCATGCCCACCAGTGGTGGATTTGGTGTTTAAAAAAACAGAAGCAGGTGCAGAAAGTACCTAATGCCTACGGTAAAATATAGTGGTGGATCTTTACTGTTATGGGGATATTTTTGATTCCACTAGTCCTGAGGTCCTTAAGATCAACGGAGACATGAACTTTACCAAGTTCCTTGGACATATTTGACAAGAACCTGGTTTCCTCTAGCAGGAGGCTGACTCTTGGCCGCAAGTGGATCTTCCAGCAAGACAATAACTAATCAAAACCCCATGCAAATAAATGTTCAATTGACCACAAAATCAACATTTTGCAATGGCCATCTCAGTCTCCGGACTTGAACCCCATTGTAAACCTGTGGTTTGAGCTGAAGAAGGAAGTCCATAAGAGCAGATGACAGATATCAAGGATCTGGAAAGAATCTGTATGGAGTAATGGTCTAAGATCCCTACCAATGTGTTCTACAATCTCATAACGCATTTTACAAAAAAGGCTCAGTGTCGTTATCCTCGCAAGGGGAGGGTGGTATTCAATACCAAGGGGAGGGTGGTATTCAATACCAAGGGGAGGGTGGTATTCAATACCAAGGGGAGGGTGGTATTCAATACCAAGGGGAGGGTGGTATTCAATACCAAGGGGAGGGTGGTATTCAATACCAAGGGGAGGGTGGTATTCAATACCAAGGGGGGGGTGGTATTCAATACCAAGGGGAGGGTGGTATTCAATACCAAGGGGAAGGTGGTATTCAATACCAAGGGGAGGGTGGTATTCAATACCAAGGGGAGGGTGGTATTCAATACCAAGGGGAGGGTGGTATTCAATACCAAGGGGAGGGTGGTATTCAATACCAAGGGGAGGGTGGTATTCAATACCAAGGGGAGGGTGGTATTCAATACCAAGGGGAGGGTGGTATTCAATACCAAGGGGAGGGTGGTATTCAATACCAAGGGGAGTATTCAATACAGGGGTGCCAATAATTTTTGGGTGGATTTTTTTTGTATTACTGAAACAAAATATATTTCTCTGAGCAATTGTTTAAAATAATTTAATTTCCCTTTTTTTTAGCATACAGTATACAGAGCCTTCAGAAAGTATTCACACCCCTTGACTTTTTCCACATTCTGTTGTGTTACAAAAGTGGGATCTACACAAAATATTATGTAATATCAAAAGTGGAAGAAAAATTCTAACATTTGTAAATCATTTATGAAATTCAAACATGAATATATCTTGATTGGATAAGTATTCAACCTTGAGTCAATTCATGTTAGAATCACCTTTGGCAGCGATTACAGCTGTGAGTCTTTCTGGGTAAGTCTCTAAGAGCTTTCCACACCTGGATTGTGCAACATTTACCCATTATTCTTTTCAACATTCTTCAAGCTCTGTCAAATTGGTTGTTGATCATTACTAGACAACCCATTTCAGGTCTTGTCATAGATTTGCAAGGAGATTTAAGTCAAAACTATAACTAGGACACTCAGGAACATTCAGTGTTTTCTTGGTAACCAACTCCAGTGTATATTTGTCTTTGTGTTTTAGATTATTGTCCTGCTGAAAGGTGAATTTGTCTCCCAGTGTCTGGTGGAAAGCAGACTGAACCAGGTTTTCCTCTAGGATTTTGTCTGTTGTTGTTGGCTGGAGGGAACCAGCGTGCCTGCTGCTGAGGAGCGCTGGCCAATGGCACTGATCAAACTCCAGGCGGTGCTATGCTCGGTACGTTTATATTTCACACACATTCATTTCCATTTCTAACTCTGGTAGATTAGCTACTGTAGGTATGCTAGGATCAAGAGGTGGTGGATGATTAAGGTGAGGTCGGAGGTCACCTGTTATAAGAGTAATAGATTCTGGTATAACATGCTCCTGAGGGTAGAGAGGGAGCCGGTGCTATGGTCAGATGACATGAAGATTGAGCTCTTTGGCCACGCCCACCAGTGGTGGATTTGGTGTTTAAAAAAACAGAAGCAGGTGCAGAAAGTACCTAACACCTACGGTAAAATATAGTGGTGGATCTTTACTGTTATGGGGATATTTTTGATTCCACTAGTCCTGAGGTCCTTAAGATCAACGGAGATCCTCAGCACTCTCCGGTCCACTAGATGGGGAACTATAGGCAGCTCCTGGTTGTTCCTAACAAGTCACCTACTATCTGTTTGAGCCTGTTGGCCCTCTTCATCTCAGGAAAGTAAAACTGTGAAGCCAACCATCCCAATAAAAAGTATGTAGCGTATGTAGCTCCAGAGAAAAGTGAGCTGCAGAGGAGGTTTGGATGGTTCCATCTCTGGATAGGACAAAGTATGTTTCCCTTTCCTGAGCACACACTAGGTTTTAATGAAATGAGGATATGTCATTAAAGAAAGACAAAACGTCAAGTCACACACACAGACACTCTCTCTCACACGCTCTCTGTCTCTCTCTCAATTCAATTCAATTGCTTTATTGGCATGGGAAACATGTGTTAACATTACCAAAGCAAGTGAGGTAGATAATATACAAAAGTGAAATAAACTATAAAAATTAACAGTAAACATTAAACATACAGAAATTTCAAAACAATAAAGACATTACAAATGTCATATTATACATATGTACAAATGGTTAAAGAACACACTCTCTCTCTCTCTCTCTCTCTCTCTCTTTCTTACACACAACAAACTCTCTCTCACACACACATCACACGAACATCGCACACTCCCTCCCTTCCTCACTCTCCCTCCCTCTCCATCCTCCCTCCCTCTCCTCCCCTCTCCATCCTCCCTCCCTCTCCCACCCACCTCCATCCTCCCTCCCTCTCCATCCTCCACCCTCCCTTCCTCTCCCACCCACCTCCATCCTCCCTCCCTCTCCATCCTCCACCCTCCCTCCCTCTTCATCTTCCCTCTCTCTCCATCCTCCACCCTCCCTCCTTCTCCCTCCCTCTCCATCCTCCACCCACCCTCCCTCCCTCTCCATCCTCCCTCTCCAACCCACCTCCATCCTCCACCCACCCTCCCTCCCTCTCCATCCCTCTCCAGCCTCCACCCTCCCTCCCTCTTCATCTTCCCTCCCTCCCTCTCCATCCTCCACCCTCCCTCCCTCTCCATCCCTCTCCATCCTCCATTCCTCTCCATCCTCCACCCTCCCTCCCTCTCCATCCTTCCTCTCCCACCCACCTCCATCCTCCACCCTCCCTCCCTCTTCATCTTCCCTCCCTCTCCATCCTCCCTCCCTACCCCACCGCCATCCTCCCTCCCTCTCCATCCTCCCTCCCTCTCCCTCCCACTCCATCCTCCCTCCCTACCCCACCGGCATCCTCCCTCCCTCCCTCTCCATCCTCCCTCCCTCCCTCTCCATTCTCCATCCCTCACTCTTCCTCCCTCTCCATCCTCCCTCCCTACCCCACCGCCATCCTCCCTCCCTCCCTCTCCATCCTCCCTCCCTCCCTCTCCCTCCCTCTCCATCCTCCCTCCCTCTCCCTCCCTCTCCATCCTCCCTCCCTCTCCCTCCCTCTCCATCCTCCCTCCCTCTCCCTCCCTCTCCATCCTCCCTCCCTACCCCAGCACCAGTTGATAGTGGACAACTAATTGCTTCATTTTTCACTGAGGACTCAGAAAAGACCAGACAGTATTTCACAAGAGACTGCAGGAATTGTAATGAAGGTTATGTGTCTAACCTCCAATTTAGTTGTTTTGGTCTGTCACTGACTGGGTAAAACATAATAATAGTGATGTGTTGTCTCTGCCTCTGTCTGGGTAAAACATAATAATAGTGATGTGTTGTCTCTGCCTCTGTCTGGGTAAAACATCATAATAGTGATGTGTTGTCTCTGACTGGGTAAAACATCATAATAGTGATGTGTTGTCTCTGTCTCTGACTGGGTAAAACATCATAATAGTGATGTGTTGTCTCTGTCTCTGACTGGGTAGAACATCATAATAGTGATGTCTCTGTCTCTGTCTCTGACTGGGTAAAACATCATAATAGTGATGTGTTGTCTCTGTCTCTGACTGGGTAAAACATCATAATAGTGATGTGTTGTCTCTGTCTCTGACTGGGTAAAACATCATAATAGTGATGTGTTGTCTCTGTCTCTGACTGGGTTAAACATCATAATAGTGATATGTTGTCTCTGTCTCTGACTGGGTAAAACATAATAATAGTGATGTGTTGTCTCTGTCTCTGACTGGGTAGAACATCATAATAGTGATGTGTTGTCTCTGTCTCTGACTGGGTAAAACATAATAATAGTGATGTGTTGTCTCTGTCTCTGACTGGGTAAAACATCATAATAGTGATGTGTTGTCTCTGTCTGGGTAAAACATCATACTAGTGATGTGTTGTCTCTGTCTCTGACTGGGTTAAACATCATAATAGTGATGTGTTGTCTCTGTCTGGGTAAAACATCATAATAGTGATGTGTTGTGTTTGTGTTTGGGGAACACATATTGTACATTAGTGGTATGGCCTCCACCAGTCAGAGCAGGGCGTTGTGTGCTGGTAAATGAGCTGTGCTGTGTATTCACAGTAACACGACTCTCTCTCTCTCTCTCTCTGTGTGTGTGTGTGTGTGTGTGTGTGTGTGTGTGTGTGTGTGTGTGTGTGTGTGTGTGTGTGTGTGTGTGTGTGTGTGTGTGTGTGTGTGTGTGTGTAATAGAGCAGAACAGGTGGCAGGACAGCAGGAGACATCATCACTGAATCGATTATACTTTATATCACCACTTGATATTCTGTTACAGTCCTCTCTCATCCACATTAGGTTTAGGGTACAGGGTTAGGGTACAGGGTTAGGTTACAGGGTTAGGGTTAGGGTACAAGGTTAGGGTTAGGGTTAAGGTACAGGGTTAGGGTACAGGGTTAGGGTTAGGGTACAGGGTTAGGGTTAGGGTACTGTTTAGGGTTAGGGTGAAGGTACAGGGTTAGGGTACAGGGTTAGGGTACAGGGCTAGGGTTAGGTTACAGGGTTAGGGTACAGGGTATAGGGTATAGTGCAGGGTAGCCTAGTGATTAGAGCGTTGGACTAGTAACCGGAAGGTTGCAAGTTCAAACCCCCGAGCTGTTGTTCTGCCCCTGAACAAGGCAGTTAACCCACTGTTCCTAGGCCGTCATTGAAAATAAGAATGTGTTCTTAACTTACTTGCCTAGTTAAATAAAAGGTCAAATAAAAAAAATAAAAAAGGGTTAGGGTTAGGGTACAGGGTTATGGTTAGGGTACAGGGTACAGGGTACAGGGTTAAGGTACAGGGTACAGGGTTAGGGTACAGGGTTAGGGTTAAGGTATAGGGTTATGATTAGGGTACAGGGTACAGGGTTAAGGTACAGGGTACAGGGTTAGGGTACAGGGTTAAGGTACAGGGTTATGGTTAGGGTACAGGGTTAGGGTACAGGGTTAAGGTACAGGGTACAGGGTTAGGGTACAGGGTTAAGGTACAGGGTTAGGGTTAAGGTAGAGGGTTATGATTAGGGTACAGGGTTAGGGTACAGGGTACAGGGTTATGGTTAGGGTACAGGGTTAGGGTACAGGGTTATGGTTAAGGTACAAGGTTATGATTAGGGTACAGGGTTATGGTTAGGGTTAAGGTACAGGTTTAGGGTATAGGGTCATGATTAGGGTTAAGGTACAGGGTTAGGATACAGGGTTGGGGTACAGTGATAGCGTTAGGTTCCAGGATTAGGGTACAGGGTTGGGGTACAGTGATAGGGTTAGGTTCCAGGATTAGGGTACAGGGTTAAGGTACAGGGTACAGGGTTATGGTTAGAGTACAGGGTTAGGGTACAGAGTTAGGGTTAGGGTACAGGGTACAGGGTTAGGGTACAGGGTACAGGGTTAGGGATCGCATATCATCATACTCTATGTGATTCAGTTAGTCATTCCATTGGACATAAGGTTCCCCAGTAGCTGCAAAGCTGTATACTGTAGATATGAAGCCTGTTCAAGTCATCTTCTATGACTCAGTGTGTATGTCTGAGGACAGGCTGAGGACAGGGTGAGGACAGGCTGAGAACAGGCTGAGAACAGACCGAGGACAGGCTGAAGACAGGGTAAAGAACAGACTGAGGACAGGCTGAGGACAGGGTCAAGAACAGACTGAGGACAGGCTGAGGTCAGGGTAAAGAACAGGCTGAGGTCAGGGTGAGGACAGGCTGAGGACAGACTGAGGACAGACTGAGGACAGGCTGAGAACAGGCTGAGAACAGACCGAGGACAGGCTGAGGACAGGGTAAAGAACAGACTGAGGACAGGCTGAGGACAGGCTGAGAACAAGCTGAGGACAGACTGAGGACAGACTGAGGACAGGCTGAGAACAGGCTGAGAACAGACCGAGGACAGGCTGAGGACAGGGTAAAGAACAGACTGAGGACAGACTGAGGACAGGCTGAGGACAGGCTGAGGATAGGCTGAGGGCAGGCTGAGGACCGGCTGAAGACAGACGTGCTTTCACTCTAGTGGTAGCATGAGACAGAGTCTACAACCCACACAAGTGGCTTAGGTAGTGCAGCTCATCCAGGATGGCACATCAATGCGAGCTGTGGCAAGAAGGTTTGCTGTGTCTGTCAGCGTAGTGTCCAGAGCATGGAGGCGCTACCAGCAGACAGGCCAGTACATCAGGAGACGTGGAGGAGGCTGTAGGAGGGCAACAACCCAGCAGCAGGACCGCTACCTCTGCCTTTGTGCAAGAAGGAGCAGGAGGAGCACTGCCAGAGCCCTGCAAAATGACCTCCAGCAGGCCACAAATGTGCATGTGTCTGCTCAAACAGTCAGAAACAGACTCCACAAGGGTGGTATGAGGGCCCGGCGTCCACAGCTGGGGGTTGTGCTTACAGCCCAACACCGTGCAGGACGTTTGGCATTTGCCAGAGAACACCAAGATTAGCAAATTCGCCACTGGCGCCCTGTGCTCTTCACAGATGAAAGCAGGTTCACACTGAGCACATGTGACAGACGTGACAGAGTCTGGAGACGCCGTGGAGAACGTTCTGCTGCCTGCAACATCTTCCAGCATGACCGGTTTGGCGGTGGATCAGTCATGGTGTGGGGTGGCATTTCTTTGCCCTCCATGTGCTCGCCAGAGGTAGCCTGACTGCCACTAGGTACCGAGATGAGATTCTCAGACCCCTTGTGAGACCATATGCTGGTGCGGTTGGCCCTGGGTTCCTCCTAATGCAAGACAATGCTAGACCTAATGTGGGTGGAGTGTGTCAGCAGTTCCTGCAAGAGGAAGTCATTGATGCTATGGACTGGCCCGCCCATTCCCCAGACCTGAATCCAATTGAGCACATCTGGGACATCATGTCTCGCTCCATCCACCAACGCCACGTTGCACCACAGACTGTCCAGGAGTTGGCGGATGCTTTAGGCCAGGTCTGGGAGGAGATCCCTCAGGAGACCATCCGCCACCTCATCAGGAGCATGCCCAGGCGTTGTAGGGAGGTCATACAGGCACGTGGAGGCCACACACACTACTGAGCCTCATTTTGACTTGTTTTAAGGACATTACATTTGGAGTGTGACTCCAAATTCAGACCTCCATGGGTTGATAAATTTGATTTCCATTGATAATTTTTGTGTGATTTTGTTGTCAGCACATTCAACTATGTAAAGAAAAAAGTATTTAATAATTATATTTCATTCATTCAGATCTAGGATGTGTTATTTTAGTGTTCCCTTAATTTTTTTGAGCAGTGTATATACACAGGAGACATTGTCCCTGCTAAAAGCCATATTTCTCTCTCAGCAGGCACATGGTCAGTGTGTGTGTGTGTGTGTGTGTGTGTGTGTGTGTGTCGGGGAGGATTACTGGTCACTTAACACGTCTGACACAGCATGTCATGTTTCTTACCAAGTGGTCCCTTTAGACTAGTTTTTGGCAGAGGTGATTCTCTCTCTCTCTGGTTTGAGGGGGAGAGAGGGATGGAGGGAGGTAGGAGGGGGTGGGAAGGAGAGGAGGGAGAATATTCCAGCCAGTCATTTAATATGCATGCTGAGCTGAATGAGGCCATCTGCTTCAGCAGGTTAAAAAGAGCAGCAGCAATGATTACCTAGCTGCAGCTGGAGAGTAGTCTCACTGAGGGATGAGGACACCACCCTGTCTGTCTGTCTGTCTGTCTGTCTGTCTGTCTGTCTGTCTGTCTGTCTGTCTGCCTGCCTGCCTGCCTGCCTGCCTGCCTGCCTGCCTGTCTGCCTGCCTGCCTGCCTGTCTGGCTGTCTGCCTGCCTGTCTGTCTGTCTCTCTCTCTCTCTCTGTTTGCCTCTGTATGTCTGTCTCTCTCTCTCTCTCACTCAATTTAATTCAATTTCAATTAAATTTCAATTCAAAATGGCTTTATTAGCAAAGGGAAACATACACTACATGACCAAAAGTATGTGGACACCTGCTCGTCGAACATCTCATTCCAAATTCATGGGCATTAATATGGAGTTGTTCCCCCATTTGCTGCTATAACAGTGTTCATTCTTCTGGGAAGGCTTTCCACTAGATGTTGGAACGTTGCTGCGTGGACTAGCTTCCATTCAACCACAAGAGCATTAGTGAGGTCGGGCATTGATTTGGGACGATTAGGCCTGGCTCGCAGTCGACGTTCCAATTCATCCCAAACATGTTCGATAGGGTTGAGGTCAGGGCTCTGTGCAGGCCAGTCAAGTTCTTCCACATCGATCTCGACAAACCATTTCTGCATGGACCTCGTTTTGTGCATGGGGGCATTGTCAAGAAACAGGGAAGGGTCTTCCTCAAACTGTTGTCACAAAGTTGAAAGCACAGAATTGTCTAGAAAGTCATTGTATGCTCTAGAGTTAGGATTTCCCTTCACTGGAACTAAGGGGCCCGAACCATGAAAAACAGCCCCAGACCATTATTCCTCCTCCACCAAGTACAGTTGGCACTATGCATTCAGGTAGGTAGCGATCTCCAAGCATCCGCCTAACCCAGATTCGTCAGATGGTGATGTGTGATTCATCACTCCTCGTTACCACTGCTCCAGAGTCCAATTGCGGCGAGCCTTACATCATTCCAGCAGACGCTTGGCATTGCGCACTGTGATTTTAGGCTTGTGTGCGACTGCTCGGCCATGGAAACCCATTTCATGAAGCCACTAACGAACAGTTATTGTGTTGATGTTGCTTCCAGAGGCAGTTTGGAACTCGGCAATGACTGTTGCAACAGAGGTCAGACGATTTTTGTCCGTTCTGTGAGCTTGTGTGTCCTACCACTTCTCAGCTGAGTCGAATTTGAAGGGGTGTCCACATACTTTTGTATATATAGTGTTTGTTTACATTGCCAAAGCAAGGGAAACTCTCTCTTCTCCTCCCCTCCCTCTCTCCCTCTCTCCTCTTCACACTATCCTCCATACTAATCTGCCCCTTGGCTGGAGGTTGTTTTTGTTTTTAACAGTGTGGCACCCAAAGGATGTTTTTGTCATCATCAAGGTTAGAACTCTTCATTCCAGCCACGTTGGGCTTTATGCTTGGTGCCAGAAAACAACTTTTCCTTCTCATCAGACCTGGAGATAGGAGGCATATTGCATACCAATTGCGGAGCTCTGAAGAACTGTCCTGTGAATACTAAAGAAACTAGGAACAGACACACACAGCACAAAGCATTGTTTAAAGTGTCTGATTGAAGGAATCTAACGGAAATCAACTGCACATTAATTGCACATTTTCTCAGTGAATATGGTGAATACATTGACTGACTGAGGACCCACTAATTATGTTTCTAATGGTTACAATAGAACATTATCAATTGTGACAGAACTAGATAGAACATGATGGGAATAGAACTAGATAGAACAGGATGGGAATAGAACTAGATAGAACACGATGGGAATAGAACTAGAGAGAACAGGATGGGAATAGAACTAGATAGAACAGGATGGGAATAGAACTAGATAGAACAGGATGGGAATAGAACTAGATAGAACACGATGGGAATATAACTAGATAGAACAGGATGGGAATAGAACTAGATAGAACAGGATGGGAATAGAACTAGATAGAACACGATGGGAATAGAACTAGATAGAACAGGATGGGAATAGAACTAGATAGAACAGGATGGGAATAGAACTAGATAGAACAGGATGGGAATAGAACTAGATAGAACACGATGGGAATATAACTAGATAGAACAGGATGGGAATAGAACTAAATTTAATGGGGATTTTGAGTGATCTGACTAAGTTTTTAATGGTGCTCCCAGGTTTCTATGAGTCCTATTCCAGCCCACACTAATCCCCAATTTGGTCACTTTTTGGGAGGGTTTTGCCAGGGGGCTTTCATCGCGTGGCTCATCTAGCCCCTACTCTCCCCTCCTCCTCTCTCCTCTCTCCTCTCCCCTCCTCATCTCCTCTCCTCTCCACTCCTCTCCACTCCTCTCCACTACTCTCCACTCCTCTCCACTACTCTCCTCTCCTCTCTGCTACTCTCCTCTCCTCTCCTCTTCACTCCTCTCCACTACTCTCCTCTCCTCTCCACTCCTCTCCACTAATCTCCTCTCCTCTCCACTCCTCTACACTACTCTCCTCTCCACTACTCTCCCCTACTCTCCTCTCAATTATTCTCCACTCTTTTCCTCTCCACTACTCTCCTCTCCACACCTCTCCTCTCCACTCCTCTCCACTACTCTCCTCTCCTCTTCACTCCTCTCCACTCCTCTCCACTCCTCTCCTCTTCTCCCACTCCTCTAACTCTTCACTACTATCCACTACTCTACACTCCTATCCACACCTCTCCACTAACTCTCCACTACTCTCCACTATTCTCCACTGCTCTCCACTACTCTCCACTCATCTCCTCTCCACTACTCTCCACTCCTCTCCTCTAACTCTCCACTACTCTCCTCCTATCCACTACTCTCCACACCTCTCCACTACTCTCCACACCTCTCCACTACTCTCCACTAACTCTCCACTACTCTCCCCTCCTCTCCACTACTCTCCCCTCCTATACACTACTCTCCACTCCTCTCCTCTACACTCCTCTCCACTACTCTCCTCTCCACCGCTCTCCCCTCATCTCCACTAACTCTCCCCTCCTCTCCACTACTCTCCACACCTCTCCCCTCATCTCCACTACTCTCCACTCCTCTCCTCTCCTCTCCTGTCCTCTCAACTCCTCCCCACTCTTCTCCTCTCCACTACTCTCCTCTCCACACCTCTCCACACCTCTCCTCTCCACTATTCTACTCTCCTCTCAACTCCTCTCCACTCTTCTCCTCTCAACTTCTCTCCTCTCCACACCTCTCCACTACTCTCCACTACTCTCCACTACTCTCCTCTCCACACCTCTCCTCTTCTCTCCTCTCCTCTACTCGCCTCTCCACTCCTCTCCTCTCCACTCCTCTCATCTCCTCTCTTCTCCACACCTCTCCTCTCCACTCCTCTCCACTTCTCTATTCTCCTCTCCACTCCTCTCCTCTCCACTCCTCTCCATACCTCTCCTCTCCTCTTCTCTACTCTCCTCTCCACTACTCTCCTCTCTTCTTCACTCCTTTCCACTCCTCTCCACTCTTCTCCTCTCCACTCCTCTCCTCTCCACACCTCTACAATCCTCTCCACTCCTCTCCTCTACACTCCTCTCCACTACTCTCCTCTCCACCGCTCTCCCCTCATCTCCACTAACTCTCCCCTCCTCTCCACTACTCTCCACACCTCTCCCCTCATCTCCACTACTCTCCACTCCTCTCCTCTCCTCTCCTGTCCTCTCAACTCCTCCCCACTCTTCTCCTCTCCACTACTCTCCTCTCCACACCTCTCCACACCTCTCCTCTCCACTATTCTACTCTCCTCTCAACTCCTCTCCACTCTTCTCCTCTCAACTTCTCTCCTCTCCACACCTCTCCACTACTCTCCACTACTCTCCACTACTCTCCTCTCCACACCTCTCCTCTTCTCTCCTCTCCTCTACTCGCCTCTCCACTCCTCTCCTCTCCACTCCTCTCATCTCCTCTCTTCTCCACACCTCTCCTCTCCACTCCTCTCCACTTCTCTATTCTCCTCTCCACTCCTCTCCTCTCCACTCCTCTCCATACCTCTCCTCTCCTCTTCTCTACTCTCCTCTCCACTACTCTCCTCTCTTCTTCACTCCTTTCCACTCCTCTCCACTCTTCTCCTCTCCACTCCTCTCCTCTCCACACCTCTACAATCCTCTCCACTACTCTCCTCTTCTCTCCCCTCCTCTCCTCTCTACTACTCTCCACTACTCTCTTCTCCACACCTCTCCACTACTCTCCACTCCTCTCCACTCCTCTCCACTAACTCTTCACTACTCTCCACTACTCTACACTCCTATCCACACCTCTCCTCTAACTCTCCACTACTCTCCACTACTCTCCACTGCTCTCCACTCCTCTCCACTACTCTCCTCTCTTCTTCACTACTCTCCACTCCTCTCCACTCCTCTCCTCTCCACACCTCTACAATCCTCTCCACTACTCTCCTCTTCTCTCCCATCCTCTCCTCTCTACTACTCTCCACTACTCTCTTCTCCACACCTCTCCACTACTCTCCCCTCCTCTCCACTCCTCTCCACTAACTCTTCACTACTCTCCACTACTCTACACTCCTATCCACACCTCTCCTCTAACTCCCCACTACTCTCCACTACTCTCCACTGCTCTCCACTACTCTCTACTCCTCTCCTCTCCACTAACTCTCTACTACTCTCCACTCCTCCCCTCTAACTCTCCACTACTCCCCGCCTCTCCACTACTCTCCACACCTCTCCACTACTCTCCTCTTCTCTCCACTCCTCTCCACTAACTCTCCACTACTCTCCACTACTCTCCCCTCCTCTCCACTGCTCTCCCCTCCTCTCCACTACTCTCCACACCTCTCCACTCCTCTCCACTCCTCTCCACTCCTCTCCTCTCCACTCCTCTCCACCGCTCTCCCCTCCTCTCCACACCTCTCCCCTCCTCTCCACTACTCTCCACTCCTCTCTTCTCCTGTCCTCTCAACTCCTCCCCACTCTTCTCCTCTCCACACCTCTCCACACCTCTCCACACCTCTCCTCTCCACTATTCTACTCTCCTCTCAACTCCTCTCCACTCTTCTCCTCTCCACTTCTCTCCTCTCCACTCCTCTCTTCTCCACTATTCTCCTCTCCACTACTCTCCTCTCCACACCTCTCCACTACTCTCCTCTTCACTCCTCTCCACAACTCTCCTCTCCACTACTCTCCAATACTCTCCTCTCCTCTTATCTCCTCTCCACTACTCTCCTCTCTACTCCTCTCCTCTCCACTCCTCTCATCTCCTCCCATCTCCTCTCTTCTCCAGACGTCTCCTCTCCTCTCCTCTCCTCTCCACTCCTCTCCACTTCTCTCCTCTCCTCTCCGCTCCTCTCCATACCTCTCCTCTCCTCTCCACTCCTCTCTCTTCTCTCCTCTAAACTCCTCTCATCTCCACTACTCTCCTCTCCACTCCTTTCCACTACTCTCCTCTCCACTACTCTCCTCCTCATACCTCTTCTCTTCTCTCCTCTCTTCTCCACTCCTCTCCTCTCCACTAGTCTCCTCTCCACTAGTCTCCTCTCCACTCCTCTTCTCTCCACTACTCTCCTCTTCACACCTCTTATCTCCTGTCCTCTCCTCTCCACTCCTCTCCTCTCCACTAGTCTCCTCTCCACTCCTCTCCTCTCCACACCTCTCCTCTCCACTCCACTCCTCTCCTCTCCACTCCACTCCACTCCTCACCTCTTCATTCCACACACACACACACACACACACACACACACACACATGGATTCTTATGGATTGTAGTATACTGTAGAAGTGGAGGTTTTCCCTCCACTTGATGAGGCCAGGCTGTGAGAGGAGGCGGTGGAGCCAGAGCTAGAGGACAAACACTGTCTTCAACATGGATCAGAGAGGAGGCTGAGAGAAGGACAGGGCTCACCTCTGGAGAAACATCACCCTCAGCAGAGTACAAAGACACGGACGGACGGACGGACGGACGGACGGACGGACGGACGGACGGACGGACGGACGGACGGACGGACGGACAGACAGACAGACAGACAGACAGACAGACAGACAGACACTGTTCTAAAAGTTCAATTGTTCAATGAATAGGAATATATACAACATTTTTTGCTGTTATCCTGTTTATATCACTCTTAACGACTTATTAGTTAGTAGTTACTGTATTTCTGACTGCCATTCTTTCTTTCTGCAACATGAAATCACTATCAGTCAGCATGTGGAACATTCAGGGCCTAAACTCATCAACCTATCAGTTAGCATGTGGAACATTCAGGGCCTAAACTCATCAACCTATCAGTCAGCATGTGGAACATTCAGGGCCTAAACTTATCAACCTATCAGTTAGCATGTGGAACATTCAGGGCCTAAACTCATCAACCTATCAGTCAGCATGTGGAACATGCAGGGCCTAAACTCATCAACCTATCAGTCAGCATGTGGAATATTCAGGGCCTAAACTCATCAACCTATCAGTCAGCATGTGGAACATTCAGGGCCTAAACTCATCAACCCATCAGTTAGCATGTGGAACATTCAGGGCCTAAACTCATCAACTTATCAGTCAGCATGTGGAACATTCAGGGCCTAAACTCATCAACCCATCAGTCAGCATGTGGAATATTCAGGGCCTAAACTCATCAACCTATCAGTCAGCTGTCCAACATCAGACATTCACAGCCCAGTCAGCTGTACAACATCAGACATTCACAGCCCAGTCAGCTGTACAACATCAGACATTCACAGCCCAGTCAGCTGTACAACATCAGACATTCACAGCCCAGTCAGCTGTACAACATCAGACATTCACAGCCCAGTCAGCTGTACAACATCAGACATTCACAGCCCAGTAAGCTGTACAACATCAGACATTCACAGCCCAGTCAGCTGTACAACATCAGACATTCACAGCCCAGTCAGCTGTACAACATCACAGCCCAGTAAGCTGTACAACATCAGACATTCACAGCCCAGTAAGCTGTACAACATCAGACATTCACAGCCCAGTCAGCTGTACAACATCAGACATTCACAGCCCAGTCAGCTGTACAACACCAGACATTCACAGCCCAGTCAGCTGTACAACATCAGACATTCACAGCCCAGTCAGCTGTACAACATCAGACATTCACAGCCCAGTCAGCTGTACAACATCAGACATTCACAGCCCAGTCAGCTGTACAACATCACAGCCCAGTAAGCTGTACAACATCAGACATTCACAGCCCAGTAAGCTGTACAACATCAGACATTCACAGCCCAGTCAGCTGTACAACATCAGACATTCACAGCCCAGTCAGCTGTACAACACCAGACATTCACAGCCCAGTCAGCTGTCCAACATCAGACATTCACAGCCCAGTCAGCTGTACAACATCAGACATTCACAGCCCAGTCAGCTGTAGAACATCAGACATTCACAGCCCAGTCAGCTGTACAACATCAGACATTCACAGCCCAGTCAGCTGTACAACATCAGACATTCACAGCCCAGTCAGCTGTACAACATCAGACATTCACAGCCCAGTAAGCTGTACAACATCAGACATTCACAGCCCAGTCAGCTGTACAACATCAGACATTCACAGCCCAGTCAGCTGTACAACATCACAGCCCAGTAAGCTGTACAACATCAGACATTCACAGCCCAGTAAGCTGTACAACATCAGACATTCACAGCCCAGTCAGCTGTACAACATCAGACATTCACAGCCCAGTCAGCTGTACAACACCAGACATTCACAGCCCAGTCAGCTGTACAACATCAGACATTCACAGCCCAGTCAGCTGTACAACATCAGACATTCACAGCCCAGTCAGCTGTACAACATCAGACATTCACAGCCCAGTCAGCTGTACAACATCACAGCCCAGTAAGCTGTACAACATCAGACATTCACAGCCCAGTAAGCTGTACAACATCAGACATTCACAGCCCAGTCAGCTGTACAACATCAGACATTCACAGCCCAGTCAGCTGTACAACACCAGACATTCACAGCCCAGTCAGCTGTACAACATCAGACATTCACAGCCCAGTCAGCTGTACAACATCAGACATTCACAGCCCAGTCAGCTGTACAACATCAGACATTCACAGCCCAGTCAGCTGTACAACATCACAGCCCAGTAAGCTGTACAACATCAGACATTCACAGCCCAGTAAGCTGTACAACATCAGACATTCACAGCCCAGTCAGCTGTACAACATCAGACATTCACAGCCCAGTCAGCTGTACAACACCAGACATTCACAGCCCAGTCAGCTGTCCAACATCAGACATTCACAGCCCAGTCAGCTGTACAACATCAGACATTCACAGCCCAGTCAGCTGTACAACATCAGACATTCACAGCCCAGTCAGCTGTACAACATCAGACATTCACAGCCCAGTCAGCTGTACAACATCAGACATTCACAGCCCAGTCAGCTGTACAACATCAGACATTCACAGCCCAGTAAGCTGTACAACATCAGACATTCACAGCCCAGTCAGCTGTACAACATCAGACATTCACAGCCCAGTCAGCTGTACAACATCACAGCCCAGTAAGCTGTACAACATCAGACATTCACAGCCCAGTAAGCTGTACAACATCAGACATTCACAGCCCAGTCAGCTGTACAACATCAGACATTCACAGCCCAGTCAGCTGTACAACACCAGACATTCACAGCCCAGTCAGCTGTCCAACACCAGACATTCACAGCCCAGTCAGCTGTCCAACATCAGACATTCACAGCCCAGTCAGCTGTACAACATCAGACATTCACAGCCCAGTCAGCTGTACAACATCAGACATTCACAGCCCAGTCAGCTGTACAACATCACAGCCCAGTAAGCTGTACAACATCAGACATTCACAGCCCAGTAAGCTGTACAACATCAGACATTCACAGCCCAGTCAGCTGTACAACATCAGACATTCACAGCCCAGTCAGCTGTACAACATCAGACATTCACAGCCCAGTCAGCTGTACAACATCAGACTTTCAGACAGATGATCCCAAAACATCACAGAAGAATCCCAGAAAGCAACCTGTAACCAAAATACTCTTAGATAACTTTCTGGATACCACATTCACTCACAGTAAAGAAGGCATCAATCTGGCAGTAAAAACATCAACTATATATTCAGGCAAACGGCAAAAGAAGCACAACTGAAATTGATTAAAACATTATTTTTTTTAAAGACCACAGATGACAACTAGTTTGATTGTAAAATTATAAGGAAAAAACTTAGAACACAATCCAACCAAAAGCACAGAGACCCAAATAATGGTGAATCACGCCTTCATTACTGTGAGGCTTTAACACTCTATAAACGTAAAACACTCAGAACCAACAAAGCACAGTACAACAGCAAGCAGCTGACACTAATTGAGGAGTCCATAAACACACACAACTTCTGGCAAAATTGGAAAAATGAAAAAAAATCTAGAGGAATTAGCGAGAGGAATTAGCGAGAGGAATTAGCGATACAAAATGGTGACATATGGACAACCCATTTTAAAACACTCTACAACACCGTTCAAATTGACACAAACGCAGAGCAGAAATTCATGAGAAGTTGAATGGATTAGAAAAAGCTATAAAGGACCATTAAAATCCACTGGACTCCCCAATTACTGACCAGGAGCTCTATAAGAAACTAAACTATTACTGACCAGGAGCTCTATAAGACACTAAACTATTACTGACCATGAGCTCTATAAGAAACTAAACTATTACTGACCAGGAGCTCTATAAGAAACTAAACTATTACTGACCAGGAGCTCTATAAGAAACTAAACAATTACTGACCAGGAGCTCTATAAGAAACTAAACTATTACTGACCAGGAGCTCTATAAGAAACTAAACTATTACTGACCAGGAGCTCTATAAGACACTAAACTATTACTGACCAGGAGCTCTATAAGAAACTAAACTATTACTGACCAGGAGCTCTATAAGACACTAAACTATTACTGACCAGGAGCTCTATAAGAAACTAAACTATTACTGACCAGGAGCTCTATAAGACACTAAACTATTACTGACCAGGAGCTCTATAAGAAACTAAACTATTACTGACCAGGAGCTCTATAAGACACTAAACTATTACTGACCAGGAGCTCTATAAGAAACTAAACTATTACTGACCAGGAGCTCTATAAGAAACTAAACTATTACTGACCAGGAGCTCTATAAGAAACTAAACTATTACTGACCAGGAGCTCTATAAGACACTAAACTATTACTGACCAGGAGCTCTATAAGAAACTAAACTATTACTGACCAGGAGCTCTATAAGAAACTAAACTATTACTGACCAGGAGCTCTATAAGACACTAAAATATTACTGACCAGGAGCTCTATAAGACACTAAACTATTACTGACCAGGAGCTCTATAAGAAACTAAACTATTACTGACCAGGAGCTCTATAAGACACTAAACTATTACTGACCAGGAGCTCTATAAGAAACTAAACTATTACTGACCAGGAGCTCTATAAGATACTAAACTATTACTGACCAGGAGCTCTATAAGAAACTAAACTATTACTGACCAGGAGGTCTATAAGACACTAAACTATTACTGACCAGGAGCTCTAAAAGAAACTAAACTATTACTGACCAGGAGCTCTATATGACACTAAACTATTACTGACCAGGAGCTCTATAAGAAACTAAACTATTACTGACCAGGAGCTCTATAAGACACTAAACTATTACTGACCAGGAGCTCTATAAGAAACTTCAGGCCCTCAGATTTAAAAAAGCATGCAGACTTGACGCCATCCTAAATGAGATACTCAAAATTTCAATTGACTATATTAAAACGGTTTAATTTGATCCTGAGTGTAGGTTATTTCCCTGACATCTGGAATCAAGGACTCATAACCCCAATCTTTAAGAACTGAGACAAATTTGACCCAAACCATTACAGAGGCATTTGTGTGAACAGTAACTTGGGGAAGGTTTTCTGTAGTATTATACATGTAAGAATTCTAAACTTCCTTAATAAGCACAATGTCTTGAGTAAAATTGGATTTATACCAAAACATTGCATGACTGATCATATTTACATCCTACACACCATGATAGATAAATATGTCCAACAAAATAATACCAAAATATACGCTTGCTTTATCGACTTAAAAAGCATTCGATTCTATTTGGCATACAGGACTGTTCTACAAAGTTATTGAAAGTGGTGTAGGGGGTAAAACATATGACATTGAATTGAATTGAGAGAGAGAGAGAGAGAGAGAGAGAGAGAGAGAGAGAGAGAGAGAGAGAGAGGGGGGGGGGAGAGAGAGAGAGAGAGAGAGAGAGAGAGAGAGAGGAGAGAGAAAGGAGAGAGGGGGGAGAGAGAGAGAGAGAGAGAGAGAGAGAGACAAAGAGAGAGACAAAGAGAGAAAGAGAGACAAAGAGAGAAAGAAAGAGACAGAGAGAGAGAGAGAGAGAGGGGGAGACAGAGAGAGAGGGGGGAGAGAGAAGGGAGAGAGAGAGAGAGGGGGAGACAGAGATAGAGGGGGGAGAGAGAAGGGAGAGAGAGAGAGACAGACACAGACACAGACACAGACAGACAGACAGACAGACAGACAGACAGACAGAGCGTCATGTGCCCGCTCCTCTACTCTTCGGTACTTCTGATTGGCTGGCTAGACTCCACATTGTCTGTCTCCTCACCATGCCTTCTCCTTATGGGAAAATCTTTCCCTCCTCCTCTTCTTCTTTCTCCTCCTCTTTCTCCTCCCTCCCTCCATCCTCCTCCTCATCTTCCTCCTCATCTAAACCTAGCTCTCAGTCTCGCCATGAATCTTTCTAACGGACCAGCTTCCTCCTACCTCCTCTGCCTCCTCTTCCTCACCTTCCTCCTCCTCTTCCTCTTCCTCCTTCTCTTACCCAACTCTCAGTCTCCTTATGTCTCATCCTTATGGACTTCTTCCTCCTCCTCCTCATCCTACCTCTGCCCTCCTCCTCTTCCACATCCCCATTCATCCCCTTTAATCCCCAAATTGAAGCTCTTTACCCCGAGGGGCACGATTCAGACGACATAATGGAATAACACATAGGGTGAATAAGAGATACAGACTGTTCAGATGTTCCATTGTGTTAAGCAGACATACATTACGGTATAAAATAAATCCAGTTTATCACCAAGCAGATTTAGTCTTTGGTCCTCAACATCATTTCAAGGCTGTGATAGGTCCAATGTTCTTTTAAAGTACCAGTACCCCTGTCATTATTAGTACAGCATGTTTTGTAGAAGATCCCTCACCTTTAAAAAAGATGTTCACCACAAGGCAGTGTAAGGCTGCAGTGGAAACTATTGCTTCCAGCAAGCAATTTTCAATCTGGAATCAAATTAAGCCTTTGTACTGCATTCCACAGGAGAATAGCTCACAGAAAGAGGAGGCAGTAATGTGAACGCTGTAATCCCCAAACTCTGTCCGCTAAAAGAATGGAACAATCTCAAAAGGGCACAAAAGCAATTCTGGAAGTTTTCTGTTTCATGTTCTAAGAACGAAAGAGATTCTTCACAGTAACCTTCTCGCTGTTACTGGTCTTCTTACTTTGACATGAAACTGGAAAGTGGAATTTAAACAGGAAAATAAATCCTCCCTTTAATCCACGAAAAGAGTTAGAGCAGTGGTCTCCCTCTTCTTCTCTCTCTCCTTCCTCTCCCTCTTCTTCTCTCTCTCCTTCCTCTCCCTCTTCTCTCTCCCTTTCACTCCCTCTTCTTCTTTCTCTCCTTCCCTTTCACTCCCTCTTCTTCTCTCTCTCCTTCCCTGTCACTCCCTCTTCTTCTCTCTCTCCTTCCCTTTCACTCCCTCTTTTTCTCTCTCTCCTTCCTCTCCCTCTTCTTCTCTCTCCTTCCCTTTCTCTCCCTCTTCTCTCTCTCCTTCCTCTCCCTCTTCTTCTCTCTCTCCTTCCCTTTCACTCCCTCTTCTTCTCTCTCTCCTTCCCTTTCACTCCATCTTCTTCTCTCTCTCCTTCCTCTCCCTCTTCTTCTCTCTCTCCTTCCCTTTCTCTCCCTCTTCTCTCTCTCCTTCCTCTCCCTCTTCTTCTCTCTCTCCTTCCCTTTCACTCCCTCTTCTTCTCTCTCTCCTTCCCTTTCACTCCCTCTTGTTCTCTCTCTCCTTCCTCTCCCTCTTCTTCTCTCTCTCCTTCCCTTTCTCTCCCTCTTCTCTCTCTCCTTCCTCTCCTTCTTCTTCTCTCTCTCCTTCCCTTTCACTCCCTCTTCTTCTCTCTCTCCTTCCCTTTCACTCCCTCTTCTCTCTCCCTTTCTATCCCTCTTCTTCTCTCTCCTTCCTCTCCCTCTTCTTCTCTCTCCTTCCCTTTCACTCCCTCTTCTCTCTCCCTTTCGCTCCCTCTTCTCCCTCCTGTCTCTCCCTCTCTCCTCCCCCCCTCTCTCCTCTCTCCCCCCTCCCACTCTCCCTCTCTCTCTCTCAAGCTTAAAGCAGATCTATGTGTAATTTCACATCTCTGATTGATTTCACATCTCTGATTGATTTCACATCGTTTTTGAAACACTTGTACAACTCTGAACCAGCTTTAGCAGTGCACAAACTGTGCATGTACCAGATTGGTAACCTCAGCCAGTGTTGCAGAGTGAAAACAGTGAGAAGGTGGGGAGGCAGAGATAGACCGTGTTTTAGAGGAAGGTGGTGGATGGAGGGAGGGAGGAAAGCAAACACACACATACAGTTGAAGTCGGAAGTTTACATACACCTTAGCCAAATTTAAACTCAGTTTTTCACAATTTCTGACATTTAATCCTAGTAAAAATTCACTTTATTTTAAGAATGTGAAATGTCAGTGTCACGCCCTGACCATAGTTTACTTTGTATTTTCTATGTTTTGATTGGTCAGGGTGTGATCTGAGTGGGCATTCTATGTTTCATGTCTTGTTTGTCTATTTCTATGTTCAGCCTGATATGGTTCTCAGTCAGAGGCAGGTGTTCGTCATTGTCTCTGATTGGGAACCATATTTAGGTAGCCTGGGTTTCACTGTGTGTTTGTGGGTGATTGTTCCTGTCTATGTGTTTTTTCACCAGATAGGCTGTTTTAGGTTTTCGTTACGTTCATCACGTTCTTTATTTTGTAGTGTTTGCATTGATTCGTGTTTTACGTTTGTTCATTAAAACATGGATCGCAATCTACACGCTGCATTTTGGTCCGACTCTCCTTCTCACGAAGAAAACCGTTACAGAATCACCCACCACAAAAGGACCAAGCAGCGTGTCAACAGGCAGGAGCAGCGCGAGGAGAAGCGCAATAAGGATTTCTGGACATGGGAGGAAATCCTCGACGGGAGAGGACCCTGGGCTAAACCAGGGGAGTGTAGCCGCACTAAGGTGCAGCGGGAGAAGAAACAACAGGAACAGCCCAAGGAGGAGTACAGTATGGAGTATACTACTTGGGAGGAGATCGACAGGTGGGCGGCCGACCCAGGGAGAGTGCCGGAGCCCGCCTGGGATTCGCTGGAGCAGTGCGAGGAAGGTTACCGTAGAATGGAGGCGGTGAAAGCAGAGAGGCGCTGGTATGAGAAGGCAGCACGGCGACGCGGATGGAAGCCTGAGAGGCAGCCCCAAAAATTTCTTGGGGGGGGGCTAACAGGGAGTATGGCTATGCCAGGTAGGAGACCTGGGCAGACTCCCTGTGCTTACCGGGGGGCTAGAGAGACCGGACAGGCACCGTGTTATGCAGTGGTGCGCACGGTGTCTCCAGTGCGGGTGCATAGCCCGGTGCGGTATATTCCAGCTCCGCTTGTCTGCCGGGCTAGATTGAGCGTCGAGCCTAATGCCATGAAGCCGGCTCTACGCAGCTGGTCCCCAGTGCGTCTCCTTGGGCCGGTTTACATGGCACCAGCCTTGCGCTCGGTGTCTCCGGTTCGCCTGCATAGTCCAGTGCGGGCTATTCCACCTCGCCGCACTGGCAGGGCGACCGTGAGTATTCAACCAGGTAAGGTTGGGCAGGCTCGGTGCTCAAGAGCTCCAGTGCGCCTGCACGGTCCGGTTTTTCCAGTACCACCTCCACACCCCAGCCCTCCGGTAGCAGCTTACCGCACCAGGCTTCCTGTGCGTGTCCTCGGCCCAGTACCACCAGTGCCAGCACCACGCATCAGGCCTACAGTGCGCCTCGCCTGTCCAGCGCTGCCAGAGCCTCCCTCCTCTTCAGCGCTGTCGGAGTCTCCCGCCTGTTTAGCGCTGTCAGAGCTTTCCGCCTCTACAGCGCTGCCGGAGTCTCCCGCCTGTTCGGAACTGCCAGTTTGCAAGGAGCTGCCAGTTTGCAAGGAGCTGCCAGTTTGCAAGGAGCTGCCAGTTTGCAAGGAGCTGCCAGTTTGCAAGGAGCTGCCAGTCTGCAAGGAGCTGCCAGTCTGCAAGGAGCTGCCAGTCTGCAAGGAGCTGCCAGTCTGCAAGGAGCTGCCAGTCTGCAAGGAGCTGCCAGTCTGCATGGAGCTGCCAGTCTGCAAGGAGCCGCCAGAGCTGCCTTTCTGCAGGATGCCGCCAAAGCTGCCAGTCTGCAAGGAGCCGCCAGAGCTGCCAGTCAGCATGGAGCCGCCAGAGCCGCCAGTCAGCATGGAGCAGCCAGAGCCGCCAGTCAGCATGGAGCAGCCAGAGCCGCCAGTCAGCATGGAGCAGCCAGGGCCGCCAGTCAGCATGGAGCAGCCAGGGCCGCCAGTCAGCATGGAGCAGCCAGGGCCGCCAGTCAGCATGGAGCAGTCAGTCAGCATGGAGCAGCCGGAGCAGCCAGTCAGCATGGAGCAGCCAGAGCAGCCAGTCAGCATGGAGCAGCCAGAGCTGCCAGTCAGCATGGAGCAGCCAGTCAGCATGGAGCAGCCAGAGCTGCCAGTCAGCATGGAGCAGCCAGAGCTGCCAGTCAGCATGGAGCAGCCAGTCAGCACGGAGCAGCCAGAGCTGTCAGTCAACCAGACTCTTCCAGATCTGTCAGTCGACCAGACTCTTCCAGATCTGCCAGTCGACCAGACTCTTCCAGATCTGCCAGTCGACCAGACTCTTCCAGATCTGCCAGTCGACCAGACTCTTCCAGATCTGCCAGTCGACCAGACTCTTCCAGATCTGCCAGTCGACCAGACTCTTCCAGATCTGCCAGTCGTCCAGACTCTTCCAGATCTGCCAGTCGTCCAGACTCTTCCAGATCTGCCATTCGTCCAGACTCTTCCAGATCTGCCAGTCGTCCAGACTCTTCCAGATCTGCCAGTCGTCCAGACTCTTCCAGATCTGCCAGTCGTCCAGACTCTTCCAGATCCGCCAGTCGACCAGATTCTCCCAGATCCGCCAGTCGACCAGATTCTCCCAGATCCGCCAGTCGACCAGATTCTCCCAGATCCGCCAGTCGACCAGATTCTCCCAGATCCGCCAGTCGACCAGATTCTCTCAGATCCGCCAGTCGACCAGATTCTCCCAGATCTGCTAGTCGACCAGGATCTGCTGAAACCGCCAGCCAGCCAGGTTCTGGTAGTTTCTACTACCTGCCTGGGCTTCCTCTCAGTGCTGAGCTTCTTCTCAGTGCTGAGCTTCCTCTCAGTGCTGAGCTACCCATCTGTCCCGAGTTACCTCTGTCCCGAGCTGTCCCTCTGTCCCATGTTATCATTGTGGTGGGTAACCTATTTAGGGACGTTTAGGAGGGGGATTAAAACTGTCATGGAGTGGGGTCCACGTCCAGCGCCAGAGCCGCCACCGCGGACAGATGCCCACCCAGACCCTGCCCTATAGGTTCAGGTTTTGCGGCCGGAGTCCGCACCTTGGGGGGGGGGGTACTGTCACGCCCTGACCATAGTTTACTTTGTATTTTCTATGTTTTGATTGGTCAGGGTGTGATCTGAGTGGGCATTCTATGTTTCATGTCTTGTTTGTCTATTTCTATGTTCAGCCTGATATGGTTCTCAGTCAGAGGCAGGTGTTCGTCATTGTCTCTGATTGGGAACCATATTTAGGTAGCCTGGGTTTCACTGTGTGTTTGTGGGTGATTGTTCCTGTCTATGTGTTTTTTCACCAGATAGGCTGTTTTAGGTTTTCGTTACGTTCATCACGTTCTTTATTTTGTAGTGTTTGCATTGATTCGTGTTTTACGTTTGTTCATTAAAACATGGATCGCAATCTACACGCTGCATTTTGGTCCGACTCTCCTTCTCACGAAGAAAACCGTTACAGTCAGAATAATAGTAGAGAGAATGATTAATTTCAGCTTTTATTTCTTTCATCACATTCCCAGTGGGTTAGAAGTTTACATACACTCAATTATTATTTGATAGCATTGCTTTTAAATTGTTTAACTTGGGTCAAACGTTTCAGGTAGCCTTCCAGAAGCTTCCCACAATAAGTTGGGTGAATTTTGGCCCATTCCCGACAGAGCTGGTATTTTGACATCCGGATGAAAAGTGTGCCCAAAGTAAACTGCCTGTTACTCAGGCCCAGAAGCTAGGATATGCATATAATTGGATGAAAAACAATCTAAAGTTTCTAAAACTGTTAAAATAATGTCTGTGAGTATAACAGAACTGAAATGGCAGGCGAAACCCCGAGGACAAACCATAAGAAATATAAAATAATTCAGCATATCACTGATTTCAATGCCTGGCACTTTTATAATAGGGCGAAATCCTCCCAGATTGCAGTTCCTAGGGCTTCCACTAGATGTCAACAGTCTTTAGAAAGACTTTCAGGCTGGTTTTTGGAAAAATGAGGGAGAAGTTGTAGTTTTTCTAAGTGGCTCCCATTTTGGCTGTAGTGTTTCCAAGCGCATGGCCGAGAGAGTGCGTTCTTTATGTTTATCTCCGGTAAAGACAATAACGATTCTCCGTCTTAAATTTGATTGTTTATTTGCGTATTAGGGTACCTAAGGATTATAAACGTTGATTGACTTGTTTGGATAAGTTTATTAGTAACGTTTCGGATTCATTTTGTATGCATTTTGAATTAGGGAAACCGGGTGGATTATTGACTGAAGCGCGCAAGCTAAACTGAGTTTTTATGGATATAAAGAAGGAATTTATCAAACAAAGGGACCATTTGTAATAATGTAACTGCGACCTTTTGGAGTGCCAACAGAAGAAGATGCTGGGGGTTGTCCTCAGATAATCGCATGGTTTGCTTTCGCCGTAAAGCCTTTTTGAAATCTGACACCTTGGCTGGATTAACAACAAGTTACGCTTTAAGCTTTATTTTGATGTATTGCACTTGTGATTTCATGAAAGTTCAATATTTATAGTAATTTAATTTGAATTTGGCGTTCTGCCATATCACCGGATGTTGGCCAGGTGGGAGCGCTACCGTCTAACCATCCCAAAGAAGTTTTAAGGCCAAACAGTTCTACGTTTGTTTCATCAGACCAGAGGACATTTCTCCAAAAAGTACGATCCCCATGTGCAGTTGCAAACCGTAGTCTGGCTTTTTTTGTGGTGGTTTTGGAGCATTGGCTTCTTCCTTGCTGAGCGGCCTTTCAGGTTATGTCGATATTGGACTCGTTTTACTGTGGATATAGATACTTTTGTACCTGTTTCTTCCAGCATCTTCACAAAGTCCTTTGCTGTTGTTCAGGGATTGATTTGCACTTTTCACACCAAAGTACGTTAATCTCTAGGAGACAGAACGCGTCTCCTTCCTGAGCAGTATGACGGCTGCGTGGTCCCATGGTGTTTACACTTGAGTACTATTGTTTGTACAGATGAACGTGGTACCTTCAGGCATTGGGAAATTGCTCCCAAGGATGAACCAGACTTGTGGAGGTCTACAATATTTTTTCTGAAGTCTTGCTGATTTCTTTTGATTTTCCCCTGATGTCAACCAAAGAGGCACTGAGTTTGAAGGTAGGCCTTGAAATACATCCACAGGTACACCTCCAATTGACTAAATTAGCCTATCAGAAGCTTCTAAAGTCATGACATCATTTTCTGGAATTTTCCAAGCTGTTTAAAGGCACAGTCAACTTAGTGTATGTAAACTTCTGACCCACTGGAATTGTGATACAGTGAATTATAATTGAAATAATCTGTCTAAACAAATGTTGGAAAAATGACTTGTGTCATGCACAAAGTAGATGTCCTATCCGACTTGCCAAAACTATAGTTTGTTAACAAGAATTTTGTGGAGTGGTTGAAAAACGAGTTTTAATGACTCCAACCTAAGTGTATGTAAACTTCCGACTTCAACTGTATACACACGCACACACACACATTCATCACGCTTGGCCTTCACAGCCGGGCGAACAGGCAGGCGAATAGGGAGATGTTTCTGCGTTAGTTAGGATCAAGAGTCTGGTCTCCACTCCACTTCTCTGACTAAAAGTTTCCATTATTACAGTCTCTCATTACTGGACAGGGCTGAACCTCTGAAAACAGTCACTCATTACTATACAGGGCTGAACCTCTAAACAGGCTTTCACACTTCAAACCACATTACTGGACAGGGCTGAACCTCTAAACAGTCTTTCACACTTCAAACAGGGCTGAACCTCTAAACAGTCTTTCACACTTCAAACCAGGTTACTAAAAAGGGCTGAACCTCTAAACAGTCTTTCACACTTCAAACCAGATTTATAGACAGGGCTGAACCTCTAAACAGGCTTTCACACTTCAAACCAGGTTACTAGACAGGGCTGAACCTCTAAACAGTCTTTCACACTTCAAACCAGGTTACTAGACAGGGCTGAACCTCTAAACAGGCTTTCACACTTCAAACCAGGTTACTAGACAGGGCTGAACCTCTAAACAGGCTTTCACACTTCAAACCAGGTTACTAGACAGGGCTGAACCTCTAAACAGGCTTTCACACTTCAAACCAGGTTACTAAACAGGGCTGAACCTCTAAACAGGCTTTCACACTTCAAACCAGGTTACTAGACAGGGCTGAACCTCTAAACAGGCTTTCACACTTCAAACCAGGTTACTAGACAGGGCTGAACCTCTAAACAGTCTTTCACACTTCAAACCAGGTTACTAGACAGGGCTGAACCTCTAAACAGTCTTTCACACTTCAAACCAGGTTACTAGACAGGGCTGAACCTCTAAACAGTCTACCTCTAAACAGTCTTTCACACTTCAAACAGGGCTGAACCTCTAAACAGTCTTTCACACTTCAAACCAGGTTACTAAACAGGGCTGAAGCTCTAAACAGGCTTTCACACTTCAAACCACCACACACTCTACCAACCAACCCCAGACAGTTCAGTTCAAAGAGTCTCTCAGAATTAGGCCACAGCATTAGCATAACTTACTTTTTGGGGAGGAGGCAAGGGAGGAGAAGGCCCGGGAGACATTTTGAATAAGTAGAAAACTGTGAACAAGGTTGGTGTAGAGAAGAAGAGAGGGAGGAGATAGTACAACAGTAACCTTAAAGCCGGAAGGAGGAGAAGAATAGAGGATGATTCCTCATACAGATAAGGAACAGTTGGACATTAAATTCCAGGTAGTCTAGTGGTTAGAGTGTAGAGGGGGTAGGTAGTCTAGTGGTTAGAGTGTAGGGGAGGTAGGTAGTCTAGTGGTTAGAGTGTAGGTAGCCTAGTGGTTAGAGTGTAGAGGGGAGGTATCTAGTGGTTAGAGTGTAGGGGTGGTAGGTAGTCTAGTGGTTAGAGTGTATGGGGGGCGGGTAGTCTAGTGGTTAGAGTGTAGGGGGGGCAGGTAGTCTAGTGGTTAGAGTGTAGAGGGGGTAGTCTAGTGGTTAGAGTGTAGAGGGGATAGGTAGTCTAGTGGTTAGAGTGTAGGGGGGGCAGGTAGTCTAGTGGTTAGAGTGTAGAGGGGGTAGGTAGTCTAGTGGTTAGAGTGTAGAGGGGGTAGGTAGTCTAGTGGTTAGAGTGTAGGGGGGGCAGGGAGTCTAGTGGTTAGAGTGTAGGGACGGCAGTGTAGCCTAGTGGTTAGAGTGTAGAGGGGGGCAGGGAGTCTAGTGGTTAGAGTGTAGGGGGGGGGGGCAGGGAGTCTAGTGGTTAGAGTGTAGGGGGGGGGCAGGGAGTCTAGTGGTTAGAGTGTAGAGGGGGTAGTCTAGTGGTTAAGTGTAGAGGGGGTAGGTAGTCTAGTGGTTAGAGTGTAGGGGGGGCAGGTAGTCTAGTGGTTAGAGTGTAGAGAGGGTAGGTAGTCTAGTGGTTAGAGTGTAGGGGGGGCAGGGAGTCTAGTGATTAGAGTGTAGGGGCGGCAGTGTAGCCTAGTGGTTAGAGTGTAGGGGGGGCAGGGAGTCTAGTGGTTAGAGTGTAGGGACGTCAGTGTAGCCTAGTGGTTAGAGTGTAGGGGGGGCAGGGAGTCTAGTGGTTAGAGTGTAGGGGGGGGGGCAGGGAGTCTAGTGGTTAGAGTGTAGGACAAGTAACCAATAGGTTACAAGTTCAAATCCCAGAGCTGACAAGGTAGAAATCGAAGTCGTTCTGCCCCTGAACAAGGCAGTTAACCCACTGTTCCTAGGCCACCATTGTAAATAAGAATTTGTTTGCTAACTGACCTGCCTAGATAAATTAATGTTAATAAATAAAAGAGAGAGAGAGATCGATCATCCTGGAATATCTGAGGTCATTGGCCTAAAGAGCAGGAACCTGGACATCACCCAAAAAATTGGAAATACAGAAATTGTCATCCTACAAGAAACATGGTACAGAGGAAATGGACCCACTGGTTGCCATCTATCTGGTAGTCCCATCCACCACACTACCAGGTGGGTGGTATAGAGGAGATGGACCCCCTGGTTGCCCTCTAAGTTACAAAGAGCTGGTAGTGTGGTGGATGGGACTACCAGCTCTCTGTAATCTAGAGAATCTTAGATTGGGTGGTATAGAGGAGACAGACTCACTGGTTGTCCTCTAGGTTACAGAGAGCTGGTAGTCCCATCCACCACACTACCAGGTGGGTGGTATAGAGGAGATGGACCCACTGGTTACCCTCTAGGTTACAGAGAGCTGGTAGTCCCATCCACCACACTACCAGGTGGGTAGTATAGAGGAGATGGACCCACTGGTTACCCTCTAGGTTACAGAGAGCTGGTAGTCCCATCCACCACACTACCAGGTGGGTGGTATAGAGGAGATGGACCCACTGGTTGCCCTCTAGGTTACAGAGAGCTGGTAGTCCCATCCACCACACTACCAGGTGGGTGGTATAGAGGAGATGGACCCACTGGTTGTCCTCTAGGTTACAGAGAGCTGGTAGTCCCATCCACCACACTACCAGGTGGGTGGTATAGAGGAGATGGACCCACTGGTTGTCCTCTAAGTTACAGAGAGCTGGTAGTCCCATCCACCACACTACCAGGTGGGTGGTATAGAGGAGATGGACCCACTGGTTGTCCTCTAGGTTACAGAGAGCTGGTAGTCCCATCCACCACACTACCAGGTGGGTGGTATAGAGGAGATGGACCCACTGGTTACCCTCTTGGTTATAGAGAGCTGGTAGTCCCATCCACCACACTACCAGGTGGGTGGTATAGAGGAGACGGACCCACTGGTTGTCCTCTAGGTTACAGAGAGCTGGTAGTCCCATCCACCACACTACCAGGTGGGTGGTATAGAGGAGATGGACCCACTGGTTACCCTCTAGGTTATAGAGAGCTGGTAGTCCCATCCACAACACTACCAGGTGGGTGGTATAGAGGAGATGGACCCACTGGTTGCCCTCTAGGTTACTAGGAGATGGTAGTCCCATCCACCAGGTGTGAAACAGGGAAGGGACTCAGGCGGTATGCTACTTTGATATAGAGCAGAACTATGTCACTCTATTAATCAAAACAGGAACATTTTACATCTGGCTAGAAATTCAAAAAGAAATTATCTCAACAGAGAAAAATGTCCTCCTGTGTGTTACCTATATCCACCCACTAGAATCCCCATACTTTAATAAAGACAGCTTCTCCATCCTTGAGGGGGAAATCAATCATTTCCAGGCCCAGGGACATGTACTAGTCTGTGGTGACCTAAATAACAGAACTGGACAAGAACCTGACACCCTCAGCACAAAGGGGGACAAACAACTACCTGGATGACAGCGTTCCCTCCCCCATATGCCCCCCTACAGTCTAACAGAGCAATACTCAATCATGAGGCATCAAAGCCAAAGGAACTGAGGAATATCAAGAAATGCTATAGGTGGAAGGAAGGTAGTGTGGAAACCTACCAAAAAACAATTAGGCAACAACAAATTCAATCCCTTTTAGACAACTTCCTGCACAAAACGTTCCACTGTAATGTTGAAGGTGTAAACTTGGCAGCAGAAAGACTAAACAGTTTATTTGACCTCTCGGCTTCCCTATCAAATCTAAAAATGAACAACAATGACAAATGGTTTGATGAAGAATGCAAAAACATAAGAAAGAAACTGAGAAACCTGTCCAACCAAAAACATAGAGACCCAGAAAACCTGAGTCTACGCCTTCACTATGGTGAATCACTAAAACAATACAGAAATACACTACGGAAAAAGAAGGAACAGCAGGTCAGAAATCTGCTCAATGTAATAGAAGAATCCATAGACTCCAACCACTTCTGGGAAAATTGGAAAACACTAAACAAACAACAACACAAAGAGTTATCAATCCAAAATGTAGATGTATGGGTAAACCACTTCTCCAATATGTTTGGCTCTATAACAAAGAACAAACAGGAAAAACATATGATCAACTACAAATCTTAGAATCAACTATTAAAGACTACCAGAAACCACTGGATTCTCCAATTACCTTGAATGAACTAAAGGACAAAATAAAAACCCTCCAACCCAAAAAGGCCTGTGGTGATGATGGTATCCTCAATGAAATTATAAAATATACAGACCACAAATTCAAATTGGCTTTTTTTTAACTCTTTAACATCCTTAGCTCTGGCATCTTCCCCAATATTTGGAACCAAGGACTGATCACCCCAATCCACAAAGTGGAGACAAATTTGACCCCAAATAACTACATGTCAACAGCAACCTTGGGGAAATCCTCTGCATTATCATTAACAGCAGACTTGCACATTTTCTCAGTGAAAACAATGTACTGAGCAAATGTCAAATTGGCTTTTTACCAAATTACCGTACGATAGACAACGTATTCACCCAGCACACCCTAATTTACAAACAAACAAACCAAAACAAAGGCATTGTCTTCTCATGCTTTGTTGATTTCAAAAAAGCCTTCGACTCAATTTGGCATGAGGGTTTGCTATACAAACTGATGGAAAGTGGTGTTGGGGGAAAAACATACGACATTATAAAATCCATGTACACAAACAACAAGTGTGCGGTTAAAATTGGCAAAAAACACACAGATTTCTTCCCACAGGGCCGTGGCTTGAGACAGGGATGCAGCTTAAGCCCCACCCTCTTCAACATATATATCAACGAATATGCGAGGGCACTAGAAAAGTCTGCAGCACCCGGCCTCACCCTACTAGAATCCAAAGTCAAATGTCTACTGTTTGCTGATGATCTGGTGCTTCTGTCCCCAAGGAGGGCCTACAGCAGCACCTATTTGTGGTCCAGTCACCAGGACCACAAATACAAATTCCATCTAGACACTGTTGCCCCAGAGCACACAAAAAAACTATACATGCATCGGCCTAAACATCAGCGCCACACTAAGCTGTGAACGATCGGAGAGACAAGGCAAGAAGGGAATTCTATGCCATCAAAAGGAACATAAAATTTGACATACCAATTAGGATCTGGCTAAAAATACTTGAATCAGTCATAGAGCCCATTGCCCTTTATGGTTGTGAGGTCTGGGGTCCGCTCACCAACCAAGATTTCAACAAATGGGACAAACACCAAATTGAGACTGCATGCAGAATTCTGCAAAAATATCATCTGTGTACAACGTAAAACACCAAATAATGCATGCAGAGCAGAATTAGGCCGATACCCACTAATGATCAAAGTCCAGAAAACAGCGATTAAATTCTACAACCACATAAAAAGGAAGCGATTCCCAAACCTTCCATAACAAAGCCATCACCTACAGAGAGATGAACCTGGAGAAGAGTCCCCTAAGCAAGCTGGTCCTGGGGCTCTGTTCACAAACACAAACAGACCCCACAGAGTCCCAGGACAGCAATACAATTAGACGCAACCAAATCAGGAGAAAAAAAACAGAGCAAACTAGAATGCTATTTGGCCCTAAACAGAGCGCACACAGTGGCAGAATACCTGTGACTGGCCCAAACTTAAGGAAATATTTGACTATGTACAGACTCAGTGAGCATAGCCTTGCTATTGAGAAAGGTCGCCGTAGGCAGACATGAGACACAAAATGAGGTGGAAATTGAGCTGCACTTCCTAACCTCCTAGACAATGTATGACCATATTAGAGAGACATATTTCACTCAGATTACACAGATCCACAAAGAATTTGAAAACAAACCCAATTTTGTTAAACTTCCATATCTACTGGGTGAAATTCCACAGTGGGCTATTTGTGACCTGTTGCCACAAGAAAAGGGCAACGAATGAAGAACAAACACCATTGTAAATACAACCCATATTTATGTTTATTTATTTTTCCTTTTGTACTTTAACTATTTGAACATGACATCTAAAATGTCTTTATTCTTGTGTCACTGGTGTGACATTGTGGAACTTTTGTGAGTGTTTACTGTACATTTTATATTGCTTATTTCACTTTTGGTCCTCTGTAGTTCAGTTAGTAGAACATGGTCCTCTGTAGTTCAGTTAGTAGAACACGGTCCTCTGTAGTTCAGTGAGTAGAACATGGTCCTCTGTAGTTCAGTGAGTAGAACACGGTCCTCTGTAGTTCAGTGAGTAGAACATGGTCCTCTGTAGTTCAGTTAGTAGAGCATGGTCCTCTGTAGTTCAGTTAGTAGAACACGGTCCTCTGTAGTTCAGTTAGTAGAACACGGTCCTCTGTAGTTCAGTTAGTAGAACATGGCGCTTGCAACGCTAAGATAGTGGGTTCGATTCCCAGGAACACCTGTATGTAAAGTGCTTGACTGTAAGTCGCTTTGGATAAAATCATCTGCAAACTGACTTCTATTATTTTAAGACCTCTGTTGTGCATCCACGAGCCAAATTAACATGATTATCCGAGACGACCAAAGAAAGCAAGCAAGGTGAAACAAGCCCCGGGCTCTAAGTTATCCCTTTATGGTCTCGATCATGTGTCTGAACATGTCTTAGGAACGTCATGTCTGTCCAGGCAAAGTGAACCAACTGCCAGAAGATGACGTCAACAAGCCCGTAATTATGGAAATGCCATCCACTTTACCGCACCCTCAGCTGGCTATTGTGACCATGCATCTGATCAAGTCGGTCTGCAGCACTGAACCTGAGTCAGAGACTCAAATAGTACTCTATTGCATACAGCACATAAGGTTTAAAAAAAGTAGTGCACTATATAGGGAATAGGAATGCCGTTTGGGACGGAGGCAGAGTCAGAGCTCATATGAAGCAGGCTGAGCTATGGGGGCTATAGTGACTCATCCATCCCTATTGGCAACCACAGACCAGCCGTCACACACCGTCCCCTGCTGCCTGGCTTCCTGAACCAACACAAACACTGACAGAACGACAGACAGCTCATCCACAGAAAGCACCGACCACCCTTCAATTCCTCAACACTGAGGGCTGGTACGCAGGGGAAGGGGGATGAGAGAGAGAGAGAGAGAGAGAGAGAGAGAGAGAGAGAGAGAGAGAGAGAGAGAGAGGGCGAGAAAGACAGAGCGACAGCGCAACAGAGCGACAGAGTGACAAAGAGAGAGAGACACCTTAACCAGCAACCACCCTCAAATTCCTCAACACTGAGTGCTGCTGCCCATAGAAAGAACCCTGGGAAAAGAGAGAACCCTGGGAAAAGAGAGAACCCTGGGAAAAGAGAGAGAGAGGGAGAGAACCCTGAGAAAAGAGAGAGAGGGAGAGAACCCTGGGAAAAGAGACATAGACAACACTGGGAAAAGAGAGAGAGGGAGAGAACCCTGGGAAAAGAGAGAGAGAGGGAGAGGACCCTGGGAAAAGAGAGAGAGGGAGAGGACCCTGGGAAAAGAGAGAGAGGGGGAGAGGACCCTGGGAAAAGAGAGAGAGAGAACCCTGGGAAAAGAGAGAGAACCCTGGGAAAAGAGAGAGGGAGAGAACCCTGGGAAAAGAGAGAGGGAGAGAACCCTGGGAAAAGAGAGAGAGAGGGAGAGGACCCTGGGAAAAGAGAGAGAGAGGGAGAGAAACATGGGAAAAGAGAGAGAGAGGGAGAGAACCCTGGGAAAAAAGAGAGAGAGGGAGAGAAACCTGGGAAAAGAGAGAGAGAGGGAGAGAACCCTGGGAAAAGAGAGAGGGAGAGAACCCTGGAAAAAGAGAGAGAGGGAGAGAACCCTGGGAAAAGAGAGAGAGAACCCTGGGAAAAGAGAGAGAGAGAGAGAACCCTGGGAAAAGAGAGAGAGAGAACCCTTGGAAAAGAGAGAGAGAGAGAACCCTGGGAAAAGAGAGAGAGAGGGAAAAATGCAAAGCAGACACAAACTATATAGGGAATAGGAATGCCGTTTGGGACGGAGGCAGAGTCAGAGCTCATATGAAGCAGGCTGAGCTATGGGGGCTATAGTGACTCATCCATCCCTATTGGCAACCACAGACCAGCCGTCACACACCGTCCCCTGCTGCCTGGCTTCCTGAACCAACACAAACACTGACAGAACGACAGACAGCTCATCCACAGAAAGCACCAACCACCCTTCAATTCCTCAACACTGAGGGCTGGTACGCAGGGGAAGGGGGATGAGAGAGAGAGAGAGAGAGAGAGAGAGAGAGAGAGAGAGAGAGAGAGAGAGAGGGCGAGAAAGACAGAGCGACAGCGCAACAGAGCGACAGAGTGACAAAGAGAGAGAGACACCTTAACCAGCAACCACCCTCAAATTCCTCAACACTGAGTGCTGCTGCCCATAGAAAGAACCCTGGGAAAAGAGAGAACCCTGGGAAAAGAGAGAACCCTGGGAAAAGAGAGAGAGAGGGAGAGAACCCTGAGAAAAGAGAGAGAGGGAGAGAACCCTGGGAAAAGAGACATAGACAACACTGGGAAAAGAGAGAGAGGGAGAGAACCCTGGGAAAAGAGAGAGAGAGGGAGAGGACCCTGGGAAAAGAGAGAGAGAGGGAGAGGACCCTGGGAAAAGAGAGAGAGGGGGAGAGGACCCTGGGAAAAGAGAGAGAGAGAACCCTGGGAAAAGAGAGAGAGAACCCTGGGAAAAGAGAGAGAACCCTGGGAAAAGAGAGAGGGAGAGAACCCTGGGAAAAGAGAGAGGGAGAGAACCCTGGGAAAAGAGAGAGAGAGGGAGAGGACCCTGGGAAAAGAGAGAGAGGGAGAGAAACATGGGAAAAGAGAGAGAGAGGGAGAGAACCCTGGGAAAAAAGAGAGAGAGGGAGAGAAACCTGGGAAAAGAGAGAGAGAGGGAGAGAACCCTGGGAAAAGAGAGAGGGGGAGAACCCTGGAAAAAGAGAGAGAGGGAGAGAACCCTGGGAAAGGAGAGAGAGAACCCTGGGAAAAGAGAGAGAGAGAGAGAACCCTGGGAAAAGAGAGAGAGAGAACCCTTGGAAAAGAGAGAGAGAGAGAACCCTGGGAAAAGAGAGAGAGAGGGAAAAATGCAAAGCAGACACAAACAAGATCAGGCCCATGTGGAAGCAGGGGTTCTCTGAGCAGTGGAGTGGAACAACCTGGACAGATTACAGAACAGAGCGAAAGGAAGGGAGAGCAAGGAGAGATGGTGTTGGAGCAATAAGAGCCTCTTGGCAGTCAATTAAAACAAACACTTTGGAAACAACATCTATAAGTCTCTGGTGTTGATGTTTTTATTGCCATTTGAGCGGTTACAGTATGAAGGGCAGGTCATTAGGGTATGAAGGGCAGGTCATTAGGTTATGAAGGGCAGGTCATTAGGGTATGAAGAGCAGGTCATTAGGATATGGAGGGCAGGTCATTAGGGTATGGAGGGCAGGTCATTAGGTTATGGAGGGAAGGTCATTAGGGTATGAAGGGCAGGTCATTAGGGTATGAAGGGCAGGTCATTAGGATATGAAGGGAAGGTCATTAGGGTATGAAGGGCAGGTCATTAGGGTATGAAGGGCAGGTCATTAGGGTATAAAGGGCAGGTCATTAGGATATGAAGGGCAGATCATTAGGGTATGAAGGGCAGGTCATTAGGGTATGAATGGCAGGTCATTAGGGTATGAAGGGCAGGTCATTAGGGTATGGAGGGCAGGTCATTAGGGTATGAAGGGCAGGTCATTAGGGTATGAAGGGCAGGTCATTAGGATATGGAGGGCAGGTCATTAGGGTATGAAGGGCAGGTCATTAGGGTATGGAGGGCAGGTCATTAGGGTATGAAGGGCAGGTCATTAGGGTATGAAGGGCAGGTCATTAGGATATGAAGGGCAGTTCATTAGGGTATGAAGGGCAGGTCATTGGGGTATAAAGGGCAGGTCATTAGGGTATGAAGGGCAGGTCATTAGGGTATGGAGGGCAGGTCATTAGGGTATGAAGGGCAGGTCATTAGGATATGGAGGGCAGGTCAATAGGATATGGAGGGCAGGTCATTAGGGTATGGAGGGCGAGGAAGAGACAGACAGAGAGAGAGAGATGACAGCAACATAATTAGACCCAACCAAATAATGAGAAAACAAGAACCAAATCAAATCAAATGAATTTATAAAGCCCTTCTTACATCAGCTGATATCTCAAAGTGCTGTACAGAAACCCAGCCTAAAACCCCAAACAGCAAGCAATGCAGGTGTAGAAGCACAGTGGCTAAGGAAAAACTCCCTACAATGGCCAGAACCTAGGAAGAAACCTAGAGAGGAACCAGAATATGAGGGGTGGCCAGTCCTCTTCTTGCTGTGCCGGGTGGAGATTTTAACAGAACATGGACAAGATGTTCAAATGTTCATAAATGACCAGCATGGTCGAATAATAATATATTGTATTACTTGACACACTGGAAAGAAATAACAAAAAAACAGAGCAAACTAGAATGCTATTTGGCCCTAAACAGAGAGTACACAGTGGCAGAATACCTGACTCTGACTGACCCAAAATTAAGGAAAGCTTTGACTATGTACAGTGAGCGTAGCCTTGCTATTGAGAAAGGCCACCGTAGGCAGACCTGGCTCTCAAGAGAAGATGGGCTCTGTGCACACTGCCCACAAAATGAGGTGGAAACTGAGCTGCACTTCCTAACCTCCTGCCCAATGTATGACCATATTAGAGAGACATATTTCCCTCAGATTACACAGATCCACAAAGAATTCGAAAACAAATCCAATTTTGATAAACTCCCATATCTACTGGGTGAAATTCCACAGTGTGCCATCACAGCAGCAAGATTTGTGACCTGTTGCCACGAGAAAAGGTCAACCAGTGAAGAACACACACCATTGTAAATACAACCCATATTTATGCTTATTTATTTTATCTTGTGTCCTTTAACCATTTGTACATCGTTGCAACACTGCATATATACATAATATGACATTTGAAATGTCTTTATTATTTTGTAACTTTTGTTTTACTGTTAATTTTTAATTGTCTATTTAACTTTTGTTTATAATTTATTTCACTTGCTTTGGCAATGTAAACATACAGTGCCTTGCGAAAGTATTCGGCCCCCTTGAACTTTGCGACCTTTTGCCACATTTCAGGCTTCAAACATAAAGATATAAAACTGTATTTTTTTGTGAAGAATCAACAACAAGTGGGACACAATCATGAAGTGGAACGACATTTATTGGATATTTCAAACTTTTTTAACAAATCAAAAACCGAAATATTGGGCGTGCAAAATTATTCAGCCCCCTTAAGTTAATACTTTGTAGCGCCACCTTTTGCTGCGATTACAGCTGTAAGTCGCTTGGGTTATGTCTCTATCAGTTTTGCACATCGAGAGACTGAATTTTTTTCCCATTCCTCCTTGCAAAACAGCTCGAGCTCAGTGAGGTTGGATGGAGAGCATTTGTGAACAGCAGTTTTCAGTTCTTTCCACAGATTCTCGATTGGATTCAGGTCTGGACTTTGACTTGGCCATTCTAACACCTGGATATGTTTATTTTTGAACCATTCCATTGTAGATTTTGCTTTATGTTTTGGATCATTGTCTTGTTGGAAGACAAATCTCCATCCCAGTCTCAGGTCTTTTGCAGACTCCATCAGGTTTTCTTCCAGAATGGTCCTGTATTTGGCTCCATCCATCTTCCCATCAATTTTAACCATCTTTCCTGTCCCTGCTGAAGAAAAGCAGGCCCAAACTATGATGCTGCCACCACCATGTTTGACAGTGGGGATGGTGTGTTCAGCTGTGTTGCTTTTACGCCAAACATAACGTTTTGCATTGTTGCCAAAAAGTTCCATTTTGGTTTCATCTGACCAGAGCACCTTCTTCCACATGTTTGGTGTGTCTCCCAGGTGGCTTGTGGCAAACTTTAAAAAACACTTTTTATGGATATCTTTAAGAAATGGCTTTCTTCTTGCCACTCTCCCATAAAGGCCAGATTTGTGCAATATACGACTGATTGTTGTCCTATGGACAGAGTCTCCCACCTCAGCTGTAAATCTCTGCAGTTCATCCAGAGTGATCATGGGCCTCTTGGCTGCATCTCTGATCAGTCTTCTCCTTGTATGAGCTGAAAGTTTGGAGGGACGGCCAGGTCTTGGTAGATTTGCAGTGGTCTGATACTCCTTCCATTTCAATATTATCACTTGCACAGTGCTCCTTGGGATGTTTAAAGCTTGGGAAATCTTTTTGTATCCAAATCCGGCTTTAAACTTCTTCACAACAGTATCTTGGACCTGCCTGGTGTGTTCCTTGTTCTTCATGATGCTCTCTGCGCTTTTAACGGACCTCTGAGACTATCACAGTGCAGGTGCATTTATACGGAGACTTGATTACACACAGGTGGATTGTATTTATCATCATTAGTCATTTAGGTCAACATTGGATCATTCAGAGATCCTCACTGAACTTCTGGAGAGAGTTTGCTGCACTGAAAGTAAAGGGGCTGAATAATTTTGCACGCCCAATTTTTCAGTTTTTGATTTGTTAAAAAAGTTTGAAATATCCAATAAATGTCGTTCCACTTCATGATTGTGTCCCACTTGTTGTTGATTCTTCACAAAAAAATACAGTTTAATATCTTTACGTTTGAAGCCTGAAATGTGGCAAAAGGTCGCAAAGTTCAAGGGGCCGAATACTTTCGCAAGGCACTGTATGTTTCCCATGCCAATAAAGCCCCTGAAATTGAAATTGAACTGAGAGAGAGAGAGTGAAATAGAGAGAGAGAGAGACAGAGAGAGAGAGAGAGAGAGAGAGATATATATAGAGAGAGAGACAGAGAGAGAGAGAGAGACAGAAAGAGAGAGACAGAGAGCGAGAGGGAGAGAGAGAGAAGCGAAAGAGAGAGAGACAGAGACAGAGAGCGAGAGAGAGAGAGAGAGACAGAGAGCGAGAGAGAGACAGAGAGCGAGAAAGAGAGAGAGAGAGCGAGAGAGAGACAGAGAGCGCGAGAGAGAGAGAGACAGAGAGCGAGAGAGAGACAGAGAGCGAGAGAGAGACAGAGAGCGAGAGAGAGAGAAAGAGAGAGAGAGAGAGCGAGAGAGAGAGAAAGAGAGAGAAAAAGAGAGAGAGAGAGAGAGAGAGAGACAGAGAGACAGAGAGCGCGAGAGAGAGAGAGAGAGAGACAGAGAGCGAGAGAGAGACAGAGAGCGAGAGAGAGATAGAGAGAGAAAGAGAGAGAGCGATTTGGCCCTAAACAGAGAGTACACAGCGGCAGAATACCTGACCACTGTGACTGACCCAAAATTAAGGAAAGCTTTGACTATGTACAGACTCAGTGAGCATAGCCTTGCTATTGAGAAAGGCCGCCGTAGGCAGACATGGCTCTCAAGAGAAGACAGGCTATGTGCTCACTGCCCACAAAATGAGGTGGAAACTGAGCTGCACTTCCTAACCTCCTGCCCAATGTATGACCATATTAGAGAGACATATTTCCCTCAGATTACACAGATCCACAAAGAATTCGAAAACAAATCCAAATTTGAAAAACTCCCATATCTCCAGGGTGAAATTCCACAGTGTGCCATCACAGCAGCAAGATTTGTGACCTGTTGCCACGAGAAAAGGGCAACCAGTGAAGAACACACACCATTGTAAATACAACCCATATTTATGCTTATTTATTTTATCTTGTGTCCTTTAACCATTTGTACATTGTTAAAACACTGTATATATATATATATATATAATATGACATTTGCAATGTCTTTACTGTTTTGAAACTTCTGTATGTGTAATGTTTACTGTTAATTTTTGTTGTTTTTCACTTTATATATTCACTTTGTATGTTGTCTACCTCACTTGCTTTGGCAATGTTAACACATGTTTCCCATGCCAATAAAGCCCTTGAATTGAATTGAATTGAATTGAGAGAGAGAGAGAGAGAGACATAGAGAGAGAGAGAGAGAGAGAGAGAGATATCAACGAATTGGCGCGGGCACTAGAAAAGTCTGCAGCACCCGGCCTCCCCCTGCTAGAATCCGAAGTCAAATGTCTGCTGTTTGCCGATGATCTGGTGCTTCTGTCACCAACCACGGAGGGCCTACAGCAGCACCTAGATCTTATGCACAGATTCTGTCAGACCTGGGCCCTGACAGTAAATCTCAGTAAGACCAAAATAATGGTGTTCCAAAAAAGGTCCAGTCACCAGGACCACAAATACAAATTCCATCTAGACACTGTTGCCCTAGAGCACACAAAAAACTATACATACCTTGGCCTAAACATCAGCGCCACAGGTAACTTCCACAAAGCTGTGAACGATCTGAGAGACAAGGCAAGAAGGGCATTCTATGCCATCAAAAGGAACATAAATTTCAACATACCAATTAGGATTTGGCTAAAAATACTTGAATCAGTCATAGAGCCCATTGCCCTTTATGGTTGTGAGGTCTGGGGTCCGCTCACCAACCAAGACTTCACAAAATGGGACAAACACCAAATTGAGAA